>NC_048434.1:7826026-8126026 GCF_004353265.1 Vitis riparia | reverse complement strand
TTAAGATTTGCTTTTCTAAGTGGGCCCAGTTTCGGCAGGCCTTAATCTTAGGCCTGTTTTGTTGATCCTCTTTGGTTTTGTTATAATTATAATTATCAGAAAGCAAAAAGATTATAATTAATTAAAATAAATAAGTTGTATTGGTTTTGGGTGGTGGGTAAAGTAGATCTCTCTCTCTCTCTCTCAATATAGAAAGAGGACAATGAAGAAGAAAATTTTGGTTTGCTCGTCGTACTTAATGGCAAGATTGCCTTAATGATGTCAACACAATTCAATTACTCTAAGTCCTCTTTCTATTTATATTTTATCTTTTATATATATATATATATATATATTTAATATTTGGTGTTATGCTTTTCTTTCTTCTCATAGTATTTTTTTTTAAGTGCATATTTTTTTTATGTAATTGATGTTTTTTTTTATGGCATTAGATATTGTCAGTTTGTAAACTTTTGGGCTAATGGGCTTTTAACAAATCCTTTAAGATTTGCTTTTCTAAGTGGGCTCAGTTTTGGCAGGCCTTAATCTTAGGCCTGTTTTGTTGATCCTCTTTGGTTTTGTTATAATTATAATTATCAGAAAGCAAAAGGATTATAATTAATTAAAATAAATAATTGTTATATAAAATTAAATATGTAAAAATTAGTCAGTATCAGAGAAGGGAAGAATTAAGCTTCTGTTTAGCAAGGGTGTGTTTGTTTGAAGTATATATGAAATGATATTAAATTAAATACTTCACAAATAAATTATTTCTCTTTTTCCATAGAAGAAGAAATTATCATTAACTATAAATAATTTTACTCACCAGATTTTTATACATTTTTGGCATAGTTTCAAAACCCAAAATTTTAACAAGTTTTACATATGGATATATATATATATATATATATATATATATATATATATTCTAATATTTAATTTTTAAAATTTTTTTGTTATGATTTATTTTAGTCAAATATGATCAACCAAGAATGATTTCTTTGATTCCTTTGAATTTATTTTGGTGCAAATGAGAGGGTAATTCTAGAATTTAACACATTTGTGTTAAGTTTTCTTCCTAAGTTTGGTTCAAGAAAAGTATTAAGGAAAAGAAAACATTTTTCTCATGCTTAGTTTGACCATAGAAAATATGAAAGAAATTAAATATAATTAAAATTAATTATAAACTTATGTAATTCTAAATAATTTAGTCTTTCTATAAGACTTAAAGAAGTGAAATGAATTTGAAATAACGTATAAAAATGATTTATTTATTTTAAATTTATTTTTTATTGTCTTTCATTTTACTTTTTCTTTTTTTTCTTTTTTCTCTTATATTTTTGTTCAAATTTTTAGACAACCAAAAAAAGAATAGTATGAACCTATTTAACAAATTTTTTCAAAAATATTTTTTTAATTCTCTAAAACAAAAATACAAAAAAAACAACATTTGGCAACCAAAAAACTGTTTTTAGTTTTTTTATTTTTAAAAACAAAAAAATAAGGTATTTTCAAATAATATCTTTTAATTATTTTCAGTTTTTTTAGATTTGTTTTAAAAAAAAATTATAGAAATATGTAGAATGAGTAAAAATAAAGTATTAGATATAAAAATTATTTTTAAAAATATTAAAAACATTTTAGATTCCTAAAAGATTTTTGTTTTAAAAAATATCGTAAAATGGTTTTCGAAATACTTTATTTTTTGATTGTATCCACCTCATTTAGTTTTCTTTAATTTGATAAATACCCTTTTTCAAAAAGACCAAATGGTCCTCTTTTCCATTTCTACCAATAATAAAGTGTGGAACAGTTACAAAGTTTCCTACCATACTAAGGTGCCAAACAAAATTTAATATCAATCATCATATGACTTCTCAATGTTTGGAAACAGTTACTATAGTGGTTTTTCTTTTGGGAGAAATGTGTTTTGGGCCCAGGGGCCCAAAAATTAACATTTGATCCATATAACTTCCATAATTAATGAAAATGATATAAGATATTAAAAGACCAATATATCCTTCAAATTTTTATATATTACCTTTTAAGGATATAAAATAGTGATGGATTAAAATACCTAATGACATTTCACATAAGCTTTTTTTGTCTTTATAGTGATAGTCAATTTTTAAAAATTTTAAAATATGGTTAATGTAGAAAATATAAAAAATAATTAAAAATAAGAGAAAAATATAAATGAAAGGGTAATATAAATTTAAAATAAAAAATGAAAATTAAACTAAAAGATAAATACAAAAAAATAAAAAATATTTAGATGAAAAATCCCAAAATTTTTATCATTGCTTATAATAAGAGCAAAAAGATTCAATATCTTTAAAAATCAAAAACAAAAAAATATTATTGCTTTTTATTTGACATAAAATAGAAATAGAGATTGGAAGAAAAAGAAAAAAAAAAAGTTAGAAACGAGTAATACTTAATAGAGAATAGAAAAGGGAAAAAACACACAAAAAATTTGAAATTCACACTCATTTTGCCTATGTAAGGTTTAAGGGTATTTTAGGGATTAATGAAAGACAATATCATTCATCTTAATTTTTATACCTTGTTTGGGTCTTGGGCTTAAATATGCATGATATATGGACCAAATGTTAATTTTTAGGCCCACTTGAGCCCAAAACACAATTCTCCCTTTTCTTTTTGCTTCATTTTTTTTTCTTCCCCATATTATAATTTTTCAAGTGTTTTTTATCATTTTATAAAGTTCTAATCCTTAAATTGAGAACACGATGCACCTTTAAACCATTTCCATTAAATAAACCAATTAAAAAATTAATTTTTTTGACACTAATTAGTTTGCTCATTTGCTAAGTTATGATCTCGGTTTTTTTATTAATTCAATTAGTAAAATTATCATTGAACCATTTATTATACGAACCAAAAAAAAAAAAATTGACCAAGAGAAATGACAAGTCTCCTTAGGGATCATGATTATCTTTTAACGAAGGAATTGACATTCAAATTGAACTTATTGGTTTATTGGTACCATCGACTTAAATGAAACTTGATGTGATTTTGAAGTAAAATTCTTAGGCAAATAGAGCGATAAAAGCAAAGTGAACAACAAGATGAAATTATCTTGAGAAAGTTTTGCATCTAAAAGTCAAATTTTTACGGAAAAGAATCTCATCAATCCTCAAAATGATCTCACTCTTCCAAATTCACAACTCTGCAACTATTAAACTCTAATTCATCTCAAAATCTAATAATATAACATTTTATATATCATTGATCAAACTATGTCATCAATGAAACAAATCCCAAAGATAAACATCACTAAGGTTTTTAAGCATTAATGATATTTAATCTTAATAAACTTATAAAAAAATTTCTCCTATTGATAATTGAGATGTAAGAATATAGAAAAAATTTCACCATAAGAGATGCAATCCTCCTCTAGGTAAATGAAGGCCTAGCGTGATCTTAAGGAAATCAAGCTTCAAATCTATGTTTGGTAGTCAAAAAGGTGCAAGAAAATGAATTGGAGGGAAAATATAATTTCAAAATGCTCTAAACTATATTCAAAATGTGAGTTCCAAAAATGTTCAAATCCTTCCTCTTCTCTTCTAACTAACCTAACAAACTAGCTTGTATACTAACACCAATGCCATATGACAATATCTTAACATGCCACATTATCTAGTTTTAGTTCAACAAAAAATTACAACATAAAGGAACCAAAATTAAAATCATGCATGTGACTTTTATAAGGATGATCAAAGATTAGTAAAGACAATCAATCTAATTCAAGTCTAACGGCTTGATCACTCTTCAATATGGCAAAAATTATCATAAGCCCGCAAGGATGATTTGATTGTCCTTGTGATTATTTCTTTAGTAAGCAAGAGAATAAGAAGTTTTGTTGTGTAGGATGTTTAGTCTTCTCTCCAACAAACAAAATGATCGTAAGCTCTCAATGACGATCAATCGTCATCATGATCATTATCCTCTAGTAGCCTAACTTCTCTTCTTTGATTTTAGAAATTTACCTTAGGACAATTAATCATCCTCACTTGAACATGTAATCTATGCCCATTTTGAATAATCCTTCTTTCCTTTGCCCTTTTCTTGTTTGGTTTTGATCACTTTACCATCATTCTTTTAACTTGAAATGACATTTATCAACTTTTGTTTCTTTCTTAGACTAGTTTTTTTGCCACATATTGCTTGAAATAAAGTATTAGTCCTTCAAATGGGACCCTATTAATAATTCAAGTTAAAAGCAATTATTTACTCAATTGCATACTCAAAATCTTTTTCTTTTTTTTGGTTATCTTTTGATACCAAAATTGAGCATGAATCACATACATTATTTTTTTTAAAAAAAAAATATAAGAATGAAAATGGAATAATTTTGAGACTTAAGTTGAATAAAAAGCTTGAATGAGGAAAAATAGAGGTTTTTTCTTTCTGTTTTTTTTTTTTTTTTTTTTTTTTGGAAGATACATCTTAAAGAGGAAAGATTTTTATTTTTATTTTTTTTAAAGGGATGATGAAGAAAAAATATTATAAATGAAATGGGTAAAAGGGTGTTTTTTTTTTTTTTTTTGGAATGGTAAGTTTAGGTGTGTGTGTGTGTGTGTGATAAGGGAATGGAAAAGACAAGATGAGTGAAGAAATTGGGTGGATTAGAAAATCCAAAGCTTGGGCGTCAATATAATATGCCTTTTTGCTCTAACAACCTTCTTCCCAATATGCATGGTTTTATTCACGGGTTCAGTGAAACATCAGACAGGTTGCAACTGGAGGGGTTTGAATTATGATTGTGCCTAATCCAACAAAATCGAGAAACATGCCATCCAACTTCACTTTTAACTTGAACACATCTTAAATCTTACTTTTCCAAGCTTGAAATCAGTCGGATTGTTCAAGTTAGATTTGAATGATTAAATTGTATTAATCAAAATCAAGTTGTGCAAGATAGAATTGGATTGAAACCACCCAAAAGATGATTATCCAAATCTGTCCAAACATCGAGTGAGAAACCCACTCAAACTGAATTGCACAGACATTTATCCCTACATACTTATTTAAGAATTGCAAGCGCAATTTGATTGCATCTCTTCCATCGGAATGAGCGCACCACTCTCTACAATGACTAGTATTTCAATTTTTACTAGACAAACTGGGATAAAACACGAAGGCCACTGCCCTAGAAACAATTAAAACTTCATTCATAGTAATTACTAATTACATCACATCCTCATAGAAATGGAACCAACGCAACTCTAGACACACAATTTCCAAAAGATCCACCTCCACCCCCACCACCACTAGTGGCGCCTATTGGATAAGCAATTGAAACAAGTTTGTATCCTAGTGGTGTCAGTCAAGGTCCGGCCCCAAGGTGCCCAGTTGTTGCCTGGTATTTTCATCCTTGAATCCCTTCAAGATAAAGCTGGGGCTCTTTGGTGGTAACTATAATTTCCATGGGCATGGCTCCACACAGCAAGCCAAGTCCATATGGTTACTGCTGAGAAGGGAAACATAGTATTAACTCTTTACAGATTCACACACGTGCGGGTTTCTAGCTACATTCAACATCCAAGTACAGAAGCTAAACTCATACACAGTTCTATTCTAGAGGCTGAAAACATGTAATGCGCATTAGCAGCCTCACGAGTTCCTTTATGTTACTATACTTATACAGTACAACTAACACCACCTTCCTACAACTAACTATTTGAGTTTATTCTTCCCCATTTTCATCAGGTAGGGAACCAAACCCTGGAACGCAACTGGAACTACCAGACAAAGATAAGCTTATGCGGGGCTGGAAAGGGACGAACCCCCTTGGTTGGCCAAGAAACGCACAACAACACATGTAATGTTATCTGCACTGCCTCTCTGATATGCTTCCTGCATCAGCCTCTTTGCTGCCTCCTCTGGGTCTGGGATTGGTTTGATCATTGCGACAGCCTCCTGATAAATGGCGACGTATTAGCTATGAGGAAGACTGTGAAGGCTTGTGTGTGAATATCCACCATCTACCATACAAATGGGCATAAAGAAATAGAGACAAGAAAACAAACCTCATTTGTGACAACATCCCACAGTCCATCACTGGCAAGGATAAGAAACTCGAGGGAGCTGTCAATCTTTTCCTCCTGCAATTTTCAGAAAAATGCCAGTAAATTAATTAGTGCTGATTCTGCAGAAAGTTTTGGAATGAAGGGAGAAAGCAAAGAATGACAGAAATCTAAAGCAACTTCCACATGGTATCAGTACTCATCTATTGTGCCTAGGAGTGCCCTTGGAATAGATTTTAACTGCATAAAATCGCTAGATGCAAATTATGTCAACTAGCTTTACTATCAACACTGGTGTCCAAAAGAAAATATCAACTCTCAGAGCCAGACCTGGATTTCTGGATCAGCAACAACATACTGCTTCAAGAGTCTATCACCAAATGCACGAGAAACAGCAAGAACACCCCCAACCCTCCAAGTTCCTGTAAACGAATTTCAATCATTAGAAGATGCAAGCAATTACCAAATCACTGGAAACTTTGTTCTATGATTAATACTTGGAAAAACCTAACTATTGATGTCCTTACCAGCCCACATCACAAACCCTCCAGCATCCTCAATACGCTGCCGCTCATCAGTTTGGTCTGGCTTGTGATCTCGAGAAACAGCAATGGCTGGAGGAAATTACAAGATGTTTTCATCAGATGATCAAACACTGAAACCAGTGAACACTAGACGAAGCAAATTCTCCATAGAGAAGATCTTTAATTCATCTTTACATAATTGAAAGGCATCATAAGAACGGTGGCATGCATCATCTGTGGTACCATCCTCTGATAGAAGCCTCATTTTGAATAAGTATGCAGAAAACATGTGCAAAAGGTAATTGAATTAGGAAAACCAAAAAATCCAACTTACAAGCTACAACATGAAGACCATAAGAACAGGTTCAATAAGGAGAAAAAAAAAAAGGAAAACTGGTCTCCCTCTCCTCTTACAGCAATAACAATAATGAGTAACGGCAACAATAACAACATAAATAATCAGGCTTTAAATTCTTAACCCTGGTGTCAACAAGTTTGTTTTGTTGTGTTTCTATTTAATCAAGACTATTCTAATGTTTAATATAGCACCAAGTCAATAAGTTAGATGCATGGATGCATAGATGCTACTGTTCCAAGTTAACAAATTAGTTAGAAGTAAAAAATATCTTTTGTCACCATTCTTATATTTGTTCTAGAACTCTGAAAGATGAAAATGATAAGTCTTATAAGTATGATGAAGTAAGAAAAGACACTAGAATAAGGATAATGAATGCAAAGCTTTCTCTGAGCACCACATGAAGTAAAAAAATTTCAACCATATACATTTCCTGGATAGGGCACAAGAGATGGCGGAAAATATCATCACCCAAATTGGGACCATAACAAAAAAACTATGAGGATAATTATTCCCAGATGCAATGAAATTAATCTTATTGAGAAGGTAAAAATTACAAATTCCATGGATAAAAAGCGTAGAAAAGATGTAAAACAAGCTGCATATGTGACAAGGTTCTTACTAAAAAAATTATTAAGATATTACTCTCATTTTTTTACTTGAATAATATAGGTATTCATTGCATAATGGGAATTTTAGAAAAATAAATAAAGGGGCAAAAAAATAAAAAAAGAGAAAAGTATCAAATATAGAAAATGAATTCCTTTATTTGTAAAATCATAGACACCAACATCACATTACAAATCTTGGAAATATGTAAGGGTCATAAAACATCATTCCCAACTTCTAACTAAGCAATATCTACTATAAGACAGCATAGGATATAACATCCAGTAAAAGTCAGTTTGAAAGTCACATAAATGCTCTTCAAGATTCAAAATTACGATAGAAACTCTGATGCACAAAAAAATTTCCAAAAATAAAAATGACACACTAGATCTTACCATTACCACCCCTGCAGATAACAGCTCTGGAGTCCCCAACATTTGCAACCAGCAAACGGTCACCAACAAGGATAGCAGTGGAGGCAGTTGACCCAGCATCTCTATTCTGATTATTTTCTGATTTCAGAAATTCTGAGTCTGTGTGGTTGTATGCATCAGCTGCATGTACCGAGGATAATTTAAGACAGTAGTATTTAGAGTGAACACTTCATACAGGCTATAGAAAGTGACATTACTGGCACAGTCAGGAGACAAACCTATAGCTGATTTTGTATCAGAAATGAACTTTGGATGCCTGATCAAATTACTAAAAAGATTTTGTTTAACATATTCAGCTGCTCGAGCACCTCCATGACCTGAGACAACCATACCACAAGATTAAGCAAGCATTATCTAATATTGACATTGGAAGCTCGATCTATCAAAGCTAAACCCATATTTGCGAGCAGCACATGGCTTTTACAAAGTTGGCAAGAAGAAGATATTTAATTACTTCAAGACAACAATACAGAATCAAAATCCTGCCAACAGAAAACTTGGACAAAATGATGAATTTATAGGTCTAAATTAACCACAAGATAGAGCACAATTCAACTGATCCATGAGAACATAGCCCAACCAAATCAGTCATCAAAAATGGGTTGAGACTAGCAGGATCAGTATGAAGTAGAAGCAATACATGTCCACTAAGATGCCCCAGCTTTGGCCAGATAATAAGCACAATAATAGCATCTGAGTAAGCCTTCCTAAGAATGCAATGTCATGATCACACTTTCATGTAGATCAAAGGTGGGATCTCCATTCAAAAGCAAAGTCAAAACCACCTCAGCACATATACCAGTGTAAATCCCTCATCCCAGGCCAATTCAACCTTTGAGAATGGTTTTTCACTGCAACCAAAAGGGAGCAAATACCCAGATCCACATACAACACTCCCACCTGTATCCCTGTGCTGGAACTTTGAACAGAAAAGAAGGAAAATTTGCCAATCTAATAATACCCCGCAAAAGGTACTGAAATAGAGGGCACAATGAGTATGCAAAGAATTACATGATCTGCCTAGCACATGGATGCAACATACCAACAGAGATACAAGCTACACCAAAGACTGCATGCAGAATCTACCTAGCTATGCTTGAGTGTTGTTGGGGGATGGGTAGAAGAGAGAGAAAGAGAAAGAAAGAGAAAGAAAGAGTACCATCGAAGACTCCAAAAAGGCCAACTATCTCTCCTTCAACACCATCAATTCTTGTCTCATAAAAATCTTCCATTGAAGACCTTTTCCCGGGAGAACTAGCATATCCGTAGCTGAACTTCCCATTATGACTGTTAGACAACATCTCACACTATGTTAGGAAGATCCTGTGCACTCTTATTGTTGTAGATGATATTAGAAAGATAAAACCAAACATTATAAGGTCCTCAAAACTACCAAAGTCCCAATCAGATTGGGATCAACAACATTTTTGGGACCAGTTACACAGTTAAATTGATTAGCACAGTTGACAAGTATGATTATGTTAATCCCAAATAAATAAATAAATAAAATGTTAACAAGATTTCATGAAAGAATTGGGTGATTAGTCCTTCTCATCTTAAACATAATAAAATTAAAAACTATATATATATATATTTTTTTTTTTTTGATAGGTTAAAAACTATATATTGATAATAACGTGTTACAAGAAAATTTAGCATAAACATTCCTGCATCATATTAGCTAGTTGACCAAATAATGGTGGAGGTTAAGATGAAGTTTTTCATTTAGATTAGCTTTGGCCATTTCTTAAATGGTGTGGAATATTTAATATTCAATCTTCCAAAATAATATTATAGGCCAATTTAGTAGGGGACATATGATGAACTTCTCAGTTATAAGTTATATATGAGAATACACTTTCTTTATCACTCACTCTTCCATTGTTCTAATGACTTGTTAGTTTCTTCAAGAATTTTAAGGATTTTCTTACTGCATAAATTTTGCACTCCACAACATTATAACAGAAAATTTTGCAGCATGCACACCAACAACACAAGACTAAATACCATCTAATACACGAAACCACTCACTTGTCCGCTTGACCAAATAGAAAACTTTCAATGAAATCATCCTGATATTTTTGCCATGCATCCATAGAAAATAAAAATTGTATGAAAACCACATCTCATGATAACAAATTTAATTTAATTTTTTTTTTCCACACAAAAGGGCATTGTTTTTTATCACTTTGAAAAAGTTGAGATATTTCAACACCAGAACTCAAGGAAACTTTTGGTTTTAAAGTTACGTTTCGAAGATTACGTCATCGACGCCATATGATTCTTCAATCCACAGCAAGCGACACTACTGGCTGGTCAAAATGCCAAAATGGTACTTTTGTCGGACTTACAGAATTGGATCCTCTGAGCAGTTGAAAGTGGTTTGAACATGTGACAACACGACAAAATGTGATTTAAGCATGAACTTTTCTCATCACACAAACTGATAGGATACTCATATAAATGCACTTAGATCTAATAGTGGACACCGGATTTAATAATACAAAAGTGATTATGAAGTCAAAAATGGTACAAAATAACAGAGAAATATGCATCAAACCTTGCCAAAAAGAGAATTTGTGACATCAATTTTAAATTTTCTTATCAGTGAACCAGAAAAATGAAAAAGCAACCATTTGATAATCAATTTAAAAGAGTTATTAACCACACATGCATGATCACTGATGATATTTCCAAATCATAACTTAGGGGCACATTCCACGTGTCCAAAATCATATCGCCACAATCATGTTACTTATCGATCCATCGAATATTGTAAGATCCTGCAAACAACCAAAATAGATAACTAGTTTTGTTCCCCCAAGGCAATGACCATACGCGCCTAACACGACAAGGTGTGATTTTCCAGCATGAGCATCTCCAGCCATGCAGATTCCCATAATATAAATAGTGGCATGCACTCAGATTACACAGAATAACATATCTAGTAGTAGAAAGGCAAATGTGAAATGAAGAACAGAAGAGAGGTTGATATATGCTGCTCCTCACCAAATATGATATTTTGGGGTAGAACAGTTTACAAAAAAATTAAAAGCAATCAAAACTCTTTTAACTACAGAAAATAATGACCAGAAATGCCAGATAATGTGGTGATAGTACCAGCATTTCATTAATATCACAGAAGAATGTTTTTCAGCAATAGAGAAATTAAATAAATAAACAATAAATAAATAAAAAGCTCATTTTATTCAAAACTTGAATGCTGGAAATACCCATGCTACCGGTGAATGCTGCTAGCCAACAGGTCAGGTTGGAAACATGTGACATTAAAACCTTTAAGGGCACTCGAGACAAGCAATTATCATAAAAGATGTTAAATTCTTAGAACATATCATTTAATAAAAGACTCATCACTTCCTATCTGTCATGCTTTTCTTCTGGTTTGGTTGGACCCATCTAAAAGTGTCATTTGCTAATCTACCAAATTGAGATCTATCACATAATTAAGCATTAAATTAACAATAAATAAACTAAACTAACAAAATTCAAGGTTACATAAACTCATGAGATCAACACACGCAAACCATCAATGCTAACTAAATATACATGAAATAAACAGAATACAATAGGAATACACGTATATGGAAAGAAAGTTAACCTGAGACCGCCACCGCTAACAGGCCCATCATCAACGTGAACTTGACTTGAGGATGACAAAACCGAACTAATATATCCCATATTATTACTTAATTTTTTCTTCTATCTGACTGACAAAAGTAAACAACAACAAAGGTTGAATTTTTTAAATAAATATAAAATTAATCAAGCAAAAGGCCTATTTTCCAACGCCAATGAAGCCCAGCGATCTCAAGATTCATTGCACCATTTCGAATTTTACAAATTATCAAGGATAACCTGCAAAAACAGCACATAAATTTAAAATCCAAGAACACAAATAGAACGTCAAAAAGGAAGATATATAAAAATAATAAAAAACGACAAAAAACACATGTAGAACAACAACAAACGTAAACCTAGAAAACAAACCAAACACAGAAATCGCAAAAGCACCTGAAACAACGAAAATTTCAAATTCAAAAAACAAATTTAAAGCAGATACACAGATCTCATTATTCCAACCACATGCAGACCCCACAACCCTAAAACTTGAAGAAGAAGGTGTGATTATTGAAGAAAAACGCGAAAACGAGCAGATTCAAAGGACTACATGAAAACTCACACCAATTAAAAACACAAAAACATAAAATCTGAAAATAAATAAATGTCAAACTAGATTTGAGAAAAATAAAGGGAGAGATAGAGAGAAAGAGAGAGAAAGTACCTGAAAGAGGAAGAGGAAGAGGAAGGAGGAGGAGGATGGAGGAAATGGCATGAAAGAGAGGAGCTTAAAAGGAGAAAATGACGAAACGAGAAAACGAGCGAGTGGGGGATTCTGTTGTGTGCTCTTTTTTTTTCTTTTTTTCTTTTTGTTTTTGTTTTCAGTTTGGTTTTGGTTTGTTGGCATTGGAAACGAAAGCACCCAAAATAGAAATTCATCTTTCTTCCACTGCCTTCTTCCAATTTTTGCTTAATTTCTTTCAGACCCTTCATTTATCGCCAAATGTTACTTAGAACCCCCTTTTTTTTCTTTTTCTTTTTTCATCATCCTCACATGTCTACCGTACTAACCCAACTGAAATGTCCAAAGTATCATCCTCTTCCCTGTGTCAAATCTAGAAAGTACGTTTGTGTTTTTTTTAAATAATTTTTATTTCTTAAAAACCAAAAACTATTTTTGTAGACTGTAAAACACATTTGATAGCTTATTTTGAAAATATGATATTTTATCCCTGGGATTAATTTAAAAAATAATTAAAAATAAAGCACCATCAAAGTAATTTAAAATATATATATTTTTTAAAATATAAAAAAAAAGATTAGAAACATTTTATGGTTTAAAACAGATGTTTATTTTTTTAAATATCAAACTTTTTTTAGAATTGTTTTCAAAAATATTCTAAATGTTTACATATTTTGGGTACATAAATTTGAAATGAAATCGGGAATAAAAAATGAAAAGAATTATTATTAATAATTTATTTTAATAAACTTTTTAGTATTTTTTTTTTAAATGATGACATTCCTAATTTTTATCAAGCTAATGATGGTTTGGAGGACTAAAAAAAAATATCTTAAGGAGAGGAGGGCTGCAAGTAGATTTAAAAAAAAAAAACTTAAGAAAGGATTGAACTGAAAAAGAAGGGGGGTGGTTTCTTCATACTAAAAATAGGGGGACAGGTGGCGAGAAAAGGGTGAAGAGGCTTTGGAAGACCAGGTCAAAACTCGACAGAAAAATGTAACGCATTGCGAGGATCGTCCTATCTACTTCCACCGTACACGTGTCAATCGTGCATCCAGGTGTATGATGCAGCACCTTCATGCAAGTATACGGTAAAATCTTTCGCTTACCATAATGTTCTCTCTCTCTCTCTTTGGTAAAACTTATTATTTATTAAATTCATTTTTAAAAATAAATTTATTTATTAAATATTCATATTAAAAGTATGCTCAAACTTATTTGAATTTTCTAAGTACCAACCGGGGCCAGAAGTGGAGCAACATATCTCTGAGTAACACAACACCCAACTCTCAAATATCTACAATTCTCATCAAAGATGAGAATGATGTGTCCCAACTTCTGACCGACAGGTCTATACAAATCATACAAGACAGGCCTCGATGCAATAATCATAATGTTATTTGATATTATTATTCATGGCCAGTAATAATCCAAATCAGGATTAAGTCTATAAACCCAACTTCACTATCCACCCATACTTGTATCAATCCTTATCATGCTTTGAACATCCATGCTTATAATGGACTCCTTCCTGAGTCAATAGTTTTTAGGAAGCTCAGAGAGATGGGTTCGTGAAGGGGGACCTCCTTTTATTTTATTTTTTTATCCTTCTCATATCCTTTGCTTTTACGCATTGATTGAGTCTTATCGGCAACATTCTTTCCTTTTTGAATTTTCTCTCTGGACCAATTTAATATTAGAAAGATATGATTTCCAATCATGACAGGACTCGGGAGTAAGAAAAGTATCACTATTGTATGTAACTTTTCTAAGTCCACTTATCATACTTACCCTATCAAAACATACACTCAATCAAGTCACATCAAATCTTCTAAAAATAAATCTCATCCTTTTGTATATTAGTTATTCTTTGTTTTGAACCCAATAAACCATTATAGCATAAAAACGCATCTACATAACTAAGAAACTCAGTCAATTTTTTTTTTTACTTATTCGATGTGGGATACCATATTGGAAAATTTTTCCTAAGATTACCAAAATGGATGATGCACATACAATCTCGACAAGTTTTTTTTTTTTTTTTTTCTTTCATATATAAATACAAAAGTCTTGAGATTCATGCCCCCCTTTTTTTTTTTTTTATAAATTTATATCTCTCCATCATCAATCCAACTAATCAAAATTAGTTTTCCTTTAAGCGATCATAAACAAGTGTATATAGAAAAAGGATGTTACAGCTTGAGCATCAGAACTAGGGAAAAAAAAAATGAATATGTTGAAGCATGTCTTCAAGTAAGCGTTCCATGCCTACTCCGAATCAGGGAAAGATCGACAGTACTAAAAGGCAAATCTTGGATCCGTCTTTGTTGGAAAATCAAAAACAATCTAGAAGGAAGCAAAGATAGGTTCTGAGCAGCCAAAAAACCATGTGTTCAATGCTTTGATCCTTCAAAATCTCTGGGTTCCTTTTTCTAAACTAGTTTTCCCTGGTTTTCTCTTCACTTGGATCTAGAAATACAATTTCTTTGGGCTCTGCTCATAGAAATTTTGCACTTCTAAACCCTGTGTGAGATATTTACAGAGTGAAGCCTCAAATAAAATTGGCCTGTATAAGAGATGATTAATGAATGCCCCTCTTATAAATCATCAGGGCTGTTTTTTCTCACCAACTTGTGAAGGAGCTTAGAGATACAAACCCAAAAAGTCTCGGGAATTTTATGGCGAAAATGGGTGGCTAATGCTGAGATAATGTCCAGCATAAAACTATGAACCTCAGGCTTTAATGACATGCGAATTAGCATGCCCGTCCAAACCTCCGGTGCCAAGTTTATTGCTTGTTTGAGATATCGAAAGCCATTGATTACCCTTGTCAGCACTGCATCTCCCTGAAACAATACAAAGTTAAAGATAAATTAAATGCCAGCATCATAAAACCCTATATAATTAGTCCTTTTTATCTTGTTCTTCTTGATATGCGTTGCTCAAAGGAAAATTCAAATGCAGAAAAAGCAATTTGAAATTTTAATCCTGAAATTTGAAAATTCAACCAACTAAACTCTATTTTGAGAATTCTTAGTGCATCACTTTCATCAACATTCAAGGAAATGCACACGAATCAGGACAAATACGTGTTAAAAAAGAATTGAGACAAAGCATTTTATTTTGTCATGTTTTCATAGACAAATCAAAAGGGAGAATTCAAAATTCCTTCCAACCCTTTTCTTAGTACTTTCCAAGATCCTAAAAATGAAGTTCAATGAACTTTCACTTTAAAGTATTATCATTATTTCTACTTTTTAGCTATTTCTTTCTTTCTTCTCTCTGTCATTTTTAATCCATAAAGGAAAATTTTAAGTTCACTTGCCGCCTTCTTTTCTTTCTGTTAAAGCAATTTTCCCTTTCACCAACAATTGCTATCAAGGATAAACATTTCTAGGGTGCCATGTTATGTAGGAATATAACACAGAGTGTGATTTAGTTTCTTAAACATTCAAAATGTTTTTTTTTTATAATCAAGGAACCTTCCTTGACCAAGCCCATAGGACTCTCCATGGGAACCCAAACCTCGGGGTGCTAACTACCCCGCAACAACCAACATTGGGTAAATTCAGGATATCATCAATGGCAGGATTCGAACTCAAGACCATGTGTTACTTACTGGGACCACACTTCCTAGTGTTCGCCCTAACCAACTAGGCTACCCTGACGGGTCAAAATGTTGTAACATTATATTTGATGATACTAGATTACTTCTATCAAATAGAATACACACATACTACATAAACATACCTAACCTTTTTTAGAATGGCGTCTTTTTTCCCAGTGCATAAGATCAATTGAAGCAGGGCACTAAGAATTTTTATGCTACAAAGGATTCATTAATAAGGCTTCATGCTTAAGGTGTGCTTGAAAGCAATCTAATGAAATAATGGCATCAAAGTTAATGACCACTAGGATTATCACTATCAGCTTAGACAGGGTGGAATTAATCTTAGAATTGTGGGCTTACTCATAGTAAACCAAGAAACAGGAAGCTTGCAGATTTCTGAAAACTAGAAAACCACTGAATTATAAGCAAAACCGATTCTATACGACAACTGAAAACTTAGGTCAGGAAGACTTCAGGTAATTGGAGAATTTCTCACAAGGGAGGTACTGGCATCTTTTAAGAATCTCTTCAGGAATAAAAATTTTCAATGTTATTAAACCTACTTCAGACAGCAGTTTATTAAAGTTCGACAGAGATAAAGCAAAGTATTTAGACAAACCTCCGATTCTGATGGTACTTTTGCTCCAAGCTTCTCATAAAAAATGCATGCGACAACTTCATCTTGCAGAAAAATATCGGTTGCTGAAATTATGTCTCGGATGAGAAAAACACGTACCCTCAAACCCTTTCTAGATAGAATGAACTGGAAAAGATCTTCAGTGGCAGCAACAACAGCACGCATGTCAAATGATTTCCATTCCAAAGGACTTGAAGAGTTGCCTTTAGTGTCGGGGGACTCCTCTGCAGACTCAGAAGCTTGTTCAGATACTGCTGCTATCTGAAACAAAATAGAGATGCATATAGAACATTACTCCAAGTGGGTCAGAATAACAAGGCCCAGAAAACATAAATTAATAAAAACTATCTAAAGCAGACCACCCAGGCAGAACTTCTAAAGAAACTAGCTCAAGTACTAGGTTTTAAGAAAATCTTGAATCTGCATGGAACTTTTAAAACAATTACAAGGTTTTGAGAAAATCTTGAATCTGCATGGAACCATATCAGCGGATTGGTTTAGTAATTTCCCAAAATGTGAGTGACTAAAAAAATCTGTAAACATTAGATTCCTAATTTCACTAACATAAAAACATGCACAAGAAAAAAATCATTACATTCAGCTATATATAATTTTTAAAAAGTTCCCATCTAAAAGATTGATATTGATTAAAGCCAGAATGACTCATGATTTTCTTCAGATAATGCTTGCAGTGTGCTAGGATCAACCATTTTAGAATGAGCTCAGATTAGGGTCTCAGATACCAAACATTCTGAGTGTTATATGAAATCGAGGGTAATTTGCCAATATATTATATATTTCTTTGTGTGCATCCTACGTTGTTCAGGTTTTTGTGTGTATGCCTGCGGCCTATGTTGCAAAGGTTCAGGTACAGGTGACAGGTCTAAGCATCTAATTCCTCACACATGAGAAGGATGAGAAACTTCAAGAGAGAAACACCATGTAGAAAGTAGTTGCTCTACAACCAAACAGCTACCAAAATATAAAGTTGATTTGATTATTGTCAAAATGCTTATACATGATTTGATACTAATTACAAAGCTAAGAGCACAATGTAGCCCATGGCATTTTAGATACCATCAGCACATTCTCCAAATGGCAATCCATGAAGCAAATGCAGCAAAATGAGAATTTGAATCAAGGTATGTATTCTTTTAAAATAGTATGCACAATAGAGATCTTATTAAAGACTAAGCTATGTCGCAAGATAGAGAAAGAGGGGTTGGGGTGAAAGGAACCCACCAGGCGCTCAAGCCTATTCCACCTTATGGAGCCATTGTTACGGATGAGAAGTTCCCTCAATATTTTCCTCATATCAGGATTTGGGTCTGCCAAAAGCCTCCCAATGACATATGGATATGCGCTCTCAACTACTTTGAAACTAGGATCCAAAGCTTTTGCTGTGCCTTCCAGCGCTCCCAGTGCTCTTATCACCAGGGCATAATCCGGTGGAAGAGAGAAGTTCAATTCATACATAATATCATACAATTGGATCATTATAGCCTACAATCAAATGCAAGTTAAAAAAATAAAACTTGTAACTCAAAAATCACAATAAAAGATTTCAGTGAATAAAAAAAGAAAGCATAAAAATCAGGAATAGAAGACATCAAGAAAAACCCAATTGAACTTCATCCTCAATCCTCAGATACAAGGAAATTTCTATATGAGAATTTCTCCCACTTTTTCTTATAATGAAAATTTTTATTTAAAAATAAAGGATGCTGGGAAGGGACCAACAAAGGTCCTCACTTTGAAAGCAAGAACCAGATAATTGGAACAAAGACAACAATAATTCACCTTAAAACCTATATTATTTAATGGACAGTCACTAAAAGTTACCAGAATAGAAATTAACAAAGTGAAAAGAGAGGTGTTTGAGTTTAGTCATAAATTCACCTCTACAAAACTGTCAACTTTCTCCCTCACTGATTAAAAGGCAAAGAAAAAAAATATAAAACAACAGCCACAAATCAAATTATTCAAAATTTTCACATGAATTAGATCTTGCATTTCATCAGCATAGCAAAAGCCAATGCACTGTTTCTAACTTAAGATAACATAGCAGAATGAAACTGGCATATTATAAATTGTGGAGACCTGTACAGAATTCTACTTGCATATGTCCTAAAAAGAGTGCATTAGTTTCACTCTAAGGGTTGCATTGGAACTTAGGATTGCCAGCACTAATCTCCCTTACTTTTTATCTCATTGTTTAGTTTTTCTTCTTCATTTATTATTATAATTTTTTTCCTGTAGCAGTTGCAATGAACTGATAAGCTTCCTTCCAACTGCTTGTAGTCACTTGTACATCTCCTCCTTCCACTCTCATTAGGGCTCTTCTGTCAAACCCAAAAGGAGATCATTCAAGCCTCCCCACCCACAATTTTAAATGTTACAATTGAAAACAAAGCAATTCTTGAAGCTCACGGAGCATGGAAAATAGCAGGAGAAACACAAAAGGTAGAAACTTCCCCCAATTTAGTAGCTAGATCCCCTCCATTTACTAACGTATACAACAGAGGCAAAGAGGAGATATATTCCACCCTCCATCTTGACATATATGCTTCCATGTTTTTCTTCATGAATCGTTTAACTAGTTATTACATTCAAACATGAAAAAATAATGATAAGATTCACACATTTTTCTATAGTTTAACTAGTTCAAACTTGTGAAGTGGAATAACCTTCACTTGATGCCTTTCATGCTATTTTGTATTTTAACAAAAGGAAATTAAACAAAGAATAAGTGAAGAAAAGCCATCAGTTATACCCCAGAGTCCAGACAAACTATAGAAACTCCAAAAGCAAACCTGGAAATCTTGGGATTGTCTAGTCCCATCACCAAAGGATGCTTGCAATGCTTCTGACACCAATTGAATATCAACCCCTTCAGGAATAAATCCCAAAGAAAGAAAGTCATTTGCCAAACCCAGAGAGTCACGATTAACAAAGTGCACAAGCTGAAAGAAACAATAACTCATCAACAAATACACAACCACATGCAAATTGCAATGCAATAGTCGGCATAAAACTAAACCAAAAGGTGGCAGCATAACAAGAAAGTACAATATGAGGCAACATCTAGAGTTTTAGCATGATATAAAAAATGAAAAAGAAGGTATAATTACACAGTTTCAAGTTAACAGTACTGAAAGATATCAGACCATACACCCACTAATTGGGTCCACTAATGAATGTATGGATAGGAAGAAAGGAGCAAGTAGCCATGACCTAGAACATTGAATTACCAATGCATGCTAGAAATTTCCATAAATCATAAGTTGTATCATTTGTCTATTTTACTTAAGAATCAAATATATATATATTTTCCATCCAGTGGTGCTCATCTCTTGGTGTCAAGGTCATTCGGATTGACTGGGCAGGAATCAGTTACATTTTGAATCACATCAATCATAATTTTGGGAACAATAAAACTAATTTAAGGGGTATCATGATCATCTTATGAGGAGATGGTCAACAAATGAAATCTTTGTAAAGCTAGTGAAGAATGAGCAAATCAGATTTTAAGTTTTTAACTGTTATAGGACCAAATAGTTGTGGGATATGTTACTGGCAATATCTAGACTCTGACAGGTTTTTTCCACAATCAATTAGAACGCTCTTTTTGTTTGAAGTTCGAATAAGCAGCAGAGAAAAGGTCCTATCTCAAATTGCTTGTCTAACTCTAATTTAATATGGCAGGAAAGAAATGTAAGAATCTTTGAGAACAAGTGCAGGACTTCAGAGATGATATGAGATCTAATCTATTTCTTTTCCTCTTTTTGGGCCTCAGCTACTATAGCTTCAAGGGCCTTCATCTCATCTTTATACAACTCGATTGGATTTCAAAATGTAGATCAAAAGGGTTAAAATAGCAAGTACAGGAACAAAGCTAAAGGAAGTAGTTTTCTCCACTGCTGTTTTTTTATCAGATTTTGTAAATCTAGGAAGGACTTCTCATCCTTCACTTATACTTCTATACCTTTTAATGAATATGTTTTGTTTGTGATTTTTTTGTTTTGTTTTTCTTTTTTTTGTTTTAAAGAAAGGACTGGACTTCAAAGAGGAAGGGCTTTCAATCAAAGTTTAAAGTAGACATGTCATCAAATCCCTGTTGAGTGAGCTAGGGCCCCATTGGGACTCGAAAAAATTTATATTGCTGAATTTCATTGACAGACTAAATTATGTATGACTGTATATACCTTTTGTACATAGGGTGCACCCCTTTTTTTGTTAGGTGCCTTCTATCATTTTTCTGTTCGCTTATCAAAAAAAATTTAAGGGTACCATGAGAATCCAACTTCCATCTAACCCACAGTTAGAGCAACAGTTTCAGGCTTTAGTACAAAGATCTTCAATATAATGTTCTAGAGTCAAAAAAAAAAAAAAAAAAAAAAATAGTGCACATTATCCATTTAATGCATGGACATCTTTAAAAATGTTAGTAAAGAAAAAGAAAATACCATATATACAGAGAATACTATATAGACAGAGGCCTTCGGGATTATATGCACATTCATTGCAGCATATGGGAAACATATGTTGAAAAGATGATATGTTTCCCATGCAAGGCATGAAACAAAATCTCAGTTAAATAATTGGTAAAATTCTATTACTTCTATGACCTGAGACCCCATTAAGAAAAATATTACAAATCAAATGACTCCAATTTGATGAAAATATTAAGAGGCATAATCCTATGACATTATTGATCTTTAACCACTTCTTTACATGCTTCTTTTACAGCAAAACAGAGATTTAAGTTTTAGTTTTGGTTGACAAAGAGAGCTCATACTGCTAATCTCAGCCTAAAAAGTAGACAAACAAATCAATAACTAAAATGCAGTTCAGACATTGAAAAGTGGCATTCAAAGTTGATAACATTACTATTTTGCAGATTATTACTTATGATATATAAAGATTCTTTTCAACAAGTTAAACAGCCTAAGGTTGACTGAGGACTATTGCTACAAAATGTGGTTTCCAAATAGGAATGTTGTACTAAGCTATAATATGTATTGTTTGGTCACATGTTAGAGATGTCTTACATGATACAAAGAAATGGAATGATCATTGAAAGAAAAGGGGATGCTACAGTTTGAAACTTTTAACACCTGCTATATATATAATGCAAATCCTCAACTTTCTTTAGGCCCCCCACTCTGACATTTGAAAGATAAGACTAACAGAACACAAATTGATGCTAGCATAATTTTGCCCCAAACTTATGCTAGCACTTCTTCTTCTTAAAAATAAAAAATAAATTTAAAAATAAAAACCTAATGGATTCTAAACCAAATTAACAAAACCTTCAAATCCATCAATAGGCATTCTTGCTGCAGTTTTTGGTCAAACAAAAGAGACTGTTTTTCCACCCAATAATAGAACATGTTAAATTGGGAACTGCTTAAACACAACTTTCTTCTCAAGTTGATTAGTTCATTGTATAATTACTTCTCAAAATGATAATTTTGCCCCAAACTTAATGCTAGCATTTCCTCGTTTTCTTCTTCTTCTTCTTCTTCTTAGTGCAACTTGTGTACCTTTTTTGTGCTTTTCTTTTAGCATCCTCTATCTATTTCTAACTGTGATATGCTGATAAAAAGCTGCATCTCCTAACAGTTTTATGGCTCACTATCTTCAAAATACTTAGTGATTATTTTTTACCTGTTAAAAGCACTATATTTTATTGATCCCGTGTTTCTGCATGCTTGAACTTTTGTGTTTTGTTATTCCCAACAATCATGATAATTGGAACCTGCTACAAGATGCTTGCCATTTCTTCATTTTTTCTTCTTCTTCTTAGTGTCACTTGTGAACCTTTTTTATGCTTTTCTTTTAGCATCCTCTATCTATTTCTAACTGTGATGTGCTGATAAAAAGATGCATCTCCTAACAGCTTTATAGCTCACTATCTTCTAAATATTTAGTGATTATTTTTTACCAGTTAAAAGCACTATATTTTATTGATCCCGTGTTTCTGCATGCTTGAACTTTTGTGTTTTGATATTCCCAACAATCATCATAATTGGAACCTGCTACAAGATGTTTGCCATTTCTTCATCTTTTTCTTCTTCTTCTTAGTGTCACTTGTGAACCTTTTTTGTGCTATTCTTTTAGCATCCTCTATCTATTTCTAACTGTGATATGCTGATAAAAAGGTCCATCTCCTAACAGCTTTATGTCTCACTTTCTTCTAAATATTTAGTGATTATTTTTTACCAGTAGCTTTTAGGTTTCATTAAAAGCACTATATTTTATTGATCCTGTGTTTCTGCATGCTTGAACTTTTGTGTTTTGTTATGCCCAACAATCATGATAATTGGAACCTGCTACAAGATGCTTGCCATTTCTTCATGAGGCAATCACAGTGATTAGATTGATTGTATAGTTGTTATTTATAAAAAAACATATACAAAAAGAAGACATTGTTTTCTCAACATCAGCTACCATATGAAGGGCAGAAAATCAACAATTTGTTTTCTCCTGGACATACAACGTACATGTCCATATCCCATACCAAAGGCAAGAAGTAAAATCTCAACATGATTTTTACTCACAGAACAGAAATCAAACTATCTAAAACTTTTTTTCTTATTGGAAGTATGGAGCATATGGGAGTAATCACTTATTTGAGAAAGAAAAAGTGACCCTAGAACCTTTTTTCAGCCAATAACTGATAGATTTGATAGTAGTACCCACATGGTGCATGCTAGGTGATACTGACTTAAAATATGGCTGTAATTTTCAAAAACAAATCTCTCATCCTATAACACAAACATTTTGAAATGTACATAAACTGTTGAAAAAGATAGGATCAGCTGAAATAATTAGCAAGATATTAGGAGATTTAAATATACAAGATATTAGGAGATTTATTCTTTTGTAATCTGTTAGACAGCTGTATATTGTTAGGTTGTTAAGTTGTTTCCTATTTTAGTGTTGAGAAAATCCTCTATAAAGAGGCAGCCGTGTATACAGTTTTGAATATCTAATAAAAATACTAAAAATATATTCCTTTCCTATTCTGTTTACATGGTATCATAGCTGCCCTAATTCACCCAAAAAAACCCTTGAGATTTTTTTTTTTCTTTTTGTGTATTTCTTTTCCTAACTAGTAGCCATGTCTGACGTCTAAGTCAAACCCACTTGTTTCCTTTTCCAGCCCAGCAACTAAACCTGCAACCCAAACCCATAATATCAAATCCCATCCTGTTCAGATTACCACCATTCGCCTCAATGGTGACAATTTTTTAAGATGGTCTCAATCAGTTCGCATGTATCTTAGAGGGAGAGGGAGATCGGGTACTTGACTGGAGACAAGGTGGCACCGGCATCAGAGGATCCTTTGTACACTACCTGGGATGCAGAAAATTCAATGGTGATGACATGGCTTGTGAACTCCACGAATGAGGAGATTGGCTCCAATTATATGTAACTACTCCACAACCAAAGAATTGTGGGACCATGTGAATCAAATGTACTCTGATTTGGGTAATTAATCCCAAGTGTATGAACTGACCCTTAAACTTGGTGAGATTCGGCAGGGAGAAGAATCTGTCACCTAGTACTTCAATTCGTTGAAACTTCTTTGGCAGGATTTGGATCTATTCAACAACTACGAATGAAAGTCCACTGATGATGCTAATCATTACAAATAAACTATGGAGGCTCATAGGCTTTATAAGTTTCTTGTTGGACTCAGTGTAGAGTTTGATGAGGTTAGAGGATGGATTATTGGCAGAGTTCCTCTTCCTAAAATCAGCGAAGTCTTTGCTGAAGTTCAAAGGGAAAAAAGTCGTTGACACGTAATGTTGGGAAAGAAATCTAATAGTGGAACTGTTGAAAGTTCTGCTCTCAATGTTGTTGAAGGTTTTGCCAATAAAGCAGCCAGTTTTCAGCGAGGGCTTGGAGAAAGGCCACAGGTTTGATGCGATTATTGTAACAAACTGCGCCACACTCGAGAAACTTGCTGGAAAATCCATGGAAAACCAGCAAATTGGCAGAGCAGCAAGCCCGGAGAGAGAAGCAATCGTTCAAATCCCAAGGTCAATGCTACTGTCAATGAATCAAAGTCAAGTCCCTTCAACAAGGAGTAGATGAATCACCTTCTGAAACTGCTAAAATCCAATTCTCTGTTGGGTATTCCTAGTGTTTCTCTAGCACAAACAAGTAGTGCACCTAATGCTTTTTATGTTGTTTCAATTCTACTCCATGGATAATTGATTCTGGAGCTTCTAACCATATGACTAGTTTTTCAAATTTGTTCAACACTTACCATGTTCTGGCAGTGAAAAAATTAGGATTGCAGATGGTAGTTTCTCACCTATAGCTGAAAAAGGCTTGGTAAAATTATCTGAGAACATAGATCTTAAATTTGTTCTCCATGTTCCAAAACTAGCATGTAATCTTTTGTCTGTGAGTAAACTTACCAAAAACTCTAATTGTCGTGTTTTTTTTCTATGATTCTCACTATGAG
The DNA here is from genome assembly GCF_004353265.1 of Vitis riparia. Taxonomy (NCBI): domain Eukaryota; kingdom Viridiplantae; phylum Streptophyta; class Magnoliopsida; order Vitales; family Vitaceae; genus Vitis; species Vitis riparia. The sequence goes on along the minus strand of NC_048434.1, from coordinate 8,101,025 downwards.
CTTCAAGACCAAAACTCAAGAAAGAAGATTGGCAGTGCTAAGTTGATAGATGGCCTTTACTACTTTGATGGTGTTTTCTCCAATAAACGGGCTCAGGGTCTTAGTAGTGTTAGTTCTTTTTATGTTTATGAACAAATAATGTTTTGGCACTTAAGACTAGGACCCCCTAGTTTTCTATATCTTAAACATTTGTTTCGTACTTTGTTTAAAGGATTGGATTGTTCATCTTTTCATTGTTTTTTTTTTTTTTTTTTTGATAGGCAAAAACGTAGAAAAGAGTATATCAAAAGAAACAGGGTGTCCAAAGGCAAACTCAAAGCATACAGGAAGTATACAACATGCGCCTTATAAGCTAAAAACAAAAAGGAGAGGGATACAAAAAATTTACCCACCCTCATCTATAGCCCACCCACACAAAAAAGTTAAATAAAGAATTAGGCCAATCAACAGGCGCCTTATAGGCCAGTCAAAGATGATTGTTCATCTTTTTATTGTGAAATTTGCTATTTATCTAAGAGTCATCGTACTACTTATTATCCAAAACCTTACGTTCCCTCAAAACTATTTTATTTAATACATAGTAATGTGTGGGGACCTTCAAAAATTACAACTATTTCTGGAAAAGTAATGTGTGTGGGGGGGGGGCCTTCAAAAATTACAACTATTTCTCAAAAAAATGGTTTGTTACCTTCATAAATGATCATACACGTTTATGTTGGGTTTATTTGATGAAGGAAAAATCAAAAGTTGGAAAACATTTCCAAAATTTTTATAACATAATTGAAACTAAATTCCAAGTAAAAATTAGCATTTTTCACATTGATAATGGAACTAAGTATTTTAATGAATTTTTGGGTAGTTTTTTTTGAAAGAAAAAGGTATCCACCATCAATCTATTTGTGTGAATACCCCTCAACAAAATGGAATTGTTAAAAGAAAAAATAAACATTTACTTGAAGTGGCTCATGATATTATGTTTTCCATGAATGTTCCAAGATACTTTTGGGAGAAGCTATTTTGATAGCCTCCCATCTCATTAACCGAATGCCTACCAAAATTCTTAAGTATAGCACACCACTAGAATGTTTTCAAAAAATCTTTCCTTTATCTAGAATGTACTCTAACTTACCCCTAAAAGTTTTTTACTGCATTGTTTTTATTCACCTACCTAATCATAATCAGTCTAAACTTGATCCAAGGGCAGAAAAATGTGTTTTCATTGAGCATGCCTCTAATAAAAAAGGGTATAAATGCTATAATCCCCAAACCAGAAAAATGTATGTGAGTATGGATGTCTCTTTCATTGAAGATAAATCTTTTTTTGACAAAAATTCTCTTCAGGGGGAGAATGATGTAATGGAAGAAAAATTTTGGGACTTATCTCCCACTCCATTACCAAATACAATTTTAACTACTCCTCCACCTCTTATTTATAATCTTAAGGAACAATGTGATAAGACTGACAAAAATTCTAGTCATATAGTGCCAAACATTATTGTATCTAAAACAAGGGGAGAATCAGTACAACCAAATACTGAGTGTATGGTTTATACTCGAAGAAAGACTCATCAAAAGAGCCAAAGTCAACCTATTCCTCTTGGTAATGACCAATCTTGACCTTCGGGAACTGAAGCTTCCGATATCACAAGTAGTCCTACTCCTAACATACCTTCAGTTCCTATCATTTCTTCTTTAGACCTTGATATTCCTATAGCCCTTAGAAAAAGTACACAAACGTGCACTAAATATCCCATTGCCCAGTATCTATCCTATAAAAAACTCTCTAAAACTCATAAAGCCTTTACCTCAAAAATCTCACACATGTTTGTTCCAAGAAACATTCAAGAAGCCCTTGATGATCCAAATTGGAAAGTAACAATGTTGGAGGAGATGAATGCTCTTAAAAGAAGTGGTACTTGGGAGTTAGTGGATTTACCTAAGGAGAAAAGAACTGTAGGTTGTAAGTGGGTCTTTACTGTGAAATGTAAGTTGATGGGAGCATAGAACGATACAAGGCAAGACTAATAGCAAAAGGATTTACTCAAACCTATGGTATTGATTACAAAGAAACTTTTGCTCTTGTAGCCAAGATAAACTCAATTAGAATTTTGTTATCTTTGGCTATAAATTTCAACTGGCCTTTACACCAGTTAGACATAAAAAATGTCTTCCTAAATGGATATCTGGAGGAGGAAGTATATATGAACCTACCACCTGGATCCAAGGAGAAGCTTGGATCAAACAAAGTTTGCAAATTAAAAAAATCCCTATATGGTCTCAAACAATCTCCTAGAGCTTGGTTTGAAAGATTTGGAAAAGTTGTAAAGAGTTGTGGCTATTGGCAGAGCCAAGCTGACCATACTATGTTCTACAAACACAATAAAGATGGTAAGATTGTTATTCTGATTGTTTATGTGGATGATAAAGTTTTAACTGGCAGTGACAAAGAAGAGTTGGAGAGATTAAAAAGAAGACTTACAGAGGAATTTGAAATCAAGGATTTGGGAGCCTTAAAGTACTTCCTTGGAATGGAGTTTGCTACATCCAAAGAAGGTATATTTGTAAACCAACATTAATATGTCCTTGATTTACTTGGTGAAACAGGACAACTAGGTTGTAAACCAGTCGAGATACCTATTGAACCCAACATAAAATTACTGCCCTCCAAAGATGAAGTGAAGGATAAAGAACAATATCAAAGGCTAGTTAGGAGGCTGATTTACTTGTCACATACGCATCCAGATATTGCTTTTGCGGTAAGCATGGTGAGCCAATTCATGCATGCACCTGGACAACAACACTTTGATGCTATTTATAGAATCCTTAGATATCTAAAAAGGTCACCTGGAAGGGGTTTACCGTTTAAAGGTCATGGGCACCTACAGGTTGAAGCATTTACAGATGCAGATTGGGTTGGGAGTGTAGTAGATAGGCGTTCAACCTCTGGTTACTACACCTTTGTTGGAGGTAACCTTGTCACTTGGCGAAGCAAAAAAAGGGAATGTGGTGGCTAGGAGTAGTGCAGAGGCCGAGTTCAAATCAGTTGCTCTTGGAATCTATGAAGTGTTGTAGATTAGACGACTATTGGAAGAATTGAAGATCTCAAGTACCCTACCAATGAAACTGTATTGTGACAACAAAGCAGCTATTTCAATAGCTCATAATCCAATACTTCATGATTAAACAAAGCATGTGGAGGTAGGCAAACACTTTATTAAGAAAAAACTCGAGAATGGACTGATATGTATGCCATATATTCCTACTATTGAGCAAGTGGCTGATATGCTTACAAAAAGAATTCCTACAAAGCAGTTTGACAGACTAATTGGCAAGCTGGCTATGGAAGATATCTGTAAGCTAGCTTGAGGGGGAGTATTGAAAAAGATAGGATTGGCTGAGATAATTAGCAAGATATTAGGAGATTTATTCTTTTGTAATCTGTTAGACAGTTGTATATTGTTAGGTTGTTAAGTTGTTTCCTATTTTAGTGCTGAGAAAATCCTCTATAAAGAGGAAGCCGTGTATACAGTTTTGAATGTAGAATAAAAATACAAAAAATATATTCCTTTCCTATTCTGTTTACATAGACAAAGCATTCACATGAATTAAAGGGTAGTTCTAACACTAGCAGGATGTCAAACGATGTTGAAAAGTTTCATCTAGACTAAAAGAAAATACCTAAATCATAATAATATTTGCAGTTGTTTCCTTCATAAATGTCTTACCACTTGTATAAGTCCTACACGATAATGGCGAGGAATATCCCCCATCATTCCAAAGTCGAAATATGCCAGAGATCCATCAGCAGTAGCGACAAGGTTTCCTGGATGAGGATCAGCATGGAAAAATCCTACCTCAAGTAATTGTCTTAAGGAGCAATATAATCCCTGGGAAAATTCAAAATATCTTTAATAGATCATGACCAAAAGTAAGTTCCATAAAATTATTAAAGATATGTCAGAGCATTTTGTGTAAAATTAAGAAAAAAGATCATCATGAACTGCTAATGCATGGATTCTGTTCAATACCTGGTCAATTAGTTCCTTTCGGTTTAAACATGCTTTCTCCATGCCAGCTTCATCAGTAAGCTTAATTCCATCTATCCACTCCATTGTCAGCACAGCCTTGCGGGTAAAGTTCCAATATATTTTTGGAACCTTAATATGTTTCACCTTCTTGTACTCAAAAGAATCACCAGTTCTACCTTTTGGACTCTTTTCAGCACTAACTGGCATCATATTTATCAACATAAATTTTTATACTTAACTAAATTTAACATGAGCTGATAATATTAACACATGAAATGACACTCTTGCACCAAAAAAAGAAGTCATCATTTGTCCCAGCAGTGCTACATTCCAGAAAGCTAAGATGCAAAGGCACTTACTAAGATGAAGAAACAATACTTATGAAAGTGGCCACCTGATTCAAAGTCCTTACCGGTCCATATATAACTATGATGCCAATACAAATCTATAAAAAAAAGGTTGGTGAGTAAATTTTGGTATATAAAGGTCTTCCACCTTTATTTAATAACACTTTAACCCCCTAAGTTGATGCTTCTGAATCCCAAAAAAATTACATTTCTTTCATTTTAAAGATTTTCAGACCACAAAAATTTAGAGTTACCAATTAAGTATTATCTAGTTTGTTTCAACATGAAGATTTAAGAAAACAATTCATTCAGTTGATCAAGTACTATACAACCTTTCATCCTTTCATGAGGTGATCCTCAACCAGGCATAAATTTAGAAACATGGATCTTCTTAAAGAATCTTGAGATTTGGGACCCTTTTTAGTCCAAGGAGTTATTAAGAATTTTTTTTTAAAAAAAAACATAAATACAGGTTTACAAGAAATTAGTAAAAGAATAGTCATGGAGCAATGACAGCCACTTCCTTATGATAGAGTGGGACCCTGGAATAAGCTTTAAAACTTATGTGAGTGAGGCTGTCAGGAAAAACAACAGAGGTAAAGAAATTCTGTGATTAGATTACTTTATATAGATTCATAGGATTAACTATTAGCATCCTAGACTCTCAACAGTTAGTTGCACTTGCAATTTCTGTAAATATCCAATCTTCTAAAGTAAGATTCAGAATTGAAACTAAAAATTCCAGGGTGGTATGATATCTTATGACACTAATGTTATAGTTACATGAGCATATATTTCAAATGTCTCTTGTCTTTCTTAAATGAACCAATCCAAGACATCAACGCAAACACTATTATCTTTCTTCATAAAGGACTGAAGTGTCACCACATATGTGGCTGTAACTTTCTTCAAACCAAGAAAGCTATGAAAAATATGGTCTTGGATGACACCAAGTTGTTTAACTATCTTTGGCACCACCAATAAATTTCAGTTTCAGTGTCATCTCAGTGATAACCTGTTGCACTACCCAGAACATAGTCCAACCCAAACTCCTATATTATTTTTCTCATTTTCTCTTTGCCTTGACCCTTTCTTATTGCTAGGCACCCTAGGTATTCAATTAATCCACCTTGATAGATATTTGAATTGTTTGAAGCAGAGATCCAAGAATTCTAGGCACCGCATTCATTCAACCATCCTGCTTATGCCCTTTTTCTTTATTTTTCTCATTTCTCAAGTCCTACCCAATTTCTTGGCTAAAATCCAGGTCTTTGATTATTCTCAATCTAGAGCATATCTGGACTTCACTGGGCAATAATTTGTTCAACTTCAAAGTTTCCTCTGCCTCAAACAAATTATCAGTGAAAAGATAACTTTCCTTTTCTTCAATTTGTTCTCCTACACATTATTTGTACCTAAAGAAGGAACTATAGATTAAGTGTCAACCACTAAGAGCTTCTAGTATAAAGAGGCACCCAAGTGAACTATATTTGCAACAGTATCAAAAAGGATAATCAAATTACAAGGATCATGGTCCCCAAAAGGCCAATAGAACTCACTCTAATGACAATCCAAAATCATTTTTTCTTGAAACATATCTAAAGATTATTGCACCAATGGAAGCTTCAATGTAAACATGTTAGTTCAAAAACATAAAGATAAAATAATCCACATAAAGGTAGATGAGGTTTTAACGTGATTTGACCAACCATGCCTACATTCACGAATGAAAGAGAATCATGCCACCATACCATAGAGTATATCACAGAGGACAAAAACCAGATACAACTATTAGGTTCCCCACTCCTTGTATCTACAACCTAAAACAAAAGTCCCTTTGCTCCACTAGTTGTATCCCATTCTTCCTTACATCTCCATCCACCATGTAGAATTTTCATAAGTCCATCTCCATTTCATAACCTTTCCCCTCATGACCTAGAATATTTATATAGATATTCCTAATAACTTTTTTTATTCTATAAGGAAATTTAATATTTCATTAACATATGAATATAAGAAATATTCTATACAATATTCTTTACAAAGAAAGGAATATATACTAATTAGGAATTTGAGACACTTCCTAACAATTTTCACCTTGGATAAATTCCATTAAATTAGTCTTCCACCTTTCTTGATACACATTTTCATATCACATCTTGATGAAAGAACAATCAACTTCACCTTCAACTAAAATTCCTTTTGTCATCCTCTTATGTACTTTGTTCTCTTTGGTTCTTCCAAAAATATTCAACAAGGCTCTGATAGACTGATACCAATTGTTGTGTCAAGGGAAGCATCAAAGTAAACATGTTAAGTCAAGAACGCAAATATAAAATAATCCACACAACGATACACGAGGTTTAAATGTGGTTTGGCCAACCATGCCCACATCTTTGGATGAAAAAGAAGCATTCTACCATACTATAGAACATATTACAAAGGGAAAAAACCAAATACAACTATTAGGTTCTTGAAACATCCTAGGTTTCCTTACTCCTTGTATCTACACCCTAAATTACAAGGTCATTCGCTCCATTAAGTGTCTCCTATTTTTCTTCATATCTTTATCCACCATGTATAATCTTCACAAGTCCATCTCCATCTCATACCCTTTTCCCCTCATGACCTAAAATATTTATAGAGATATTTCTAATTACTTTCTTATTTAAAAAGGAAATCTAATATTATTGTTGGATACCAATTTTCCCAAAAGCTTAAACTTGTAGGATTTAGGCTCAAAATGTTATATCATGTACTCCAACAATTATAATGACATAAATATATGAAATACTCTATACAATATCCTTTACAAATAAGGAATCTACATCAATTAGGAATTTGAGACACTTTCCAATAATCTCCACCTTGGATCAAATTCCATTGAATGAGTGTTCCATCTCTCTTGATACACATTTTTGTATCACATCCCAACGAGAAAACATTCGACTCCACCTTCAACTGAAATTTGTTGTTTGAAAGTGACTCAAATTCTTAATTGATATAAATTCCTTTTTTGTAAAGAATATTGTATAGAATATTTTATACATTCTTATATCATTGTAATATTAGATTTTCTTATAAAATAAGGAAAGTTATTACGAATATATCTACAAATATTCTAGGTCATGAGGGAAAAATGTTATGAAATGAAGATAGGCTTATAAAAACTATATAAGATGGATAGAGATGTAAGGAAGAATGGAAGACACCCGATAGAGCAAGGGAGCTCATGGTTTAGGGTGTAGAGATATAAGGAGTGGGAAATATGCGATGTTTCAAGATTGCAATAGTTGTATCTACTTTTTGTCCTCTATAATATTCTCTATGATATAGTAGAATGATTCTCTCTCATCCATGACTGCAAGCATGGTCAATCATGTGTGAATTATTTTATCTTTGTGTTATTAAACTAACATGTTTACATTAAATCTCCCGTCGGCACAACAAAGACACACTCGAACGAGGATAAAAAAGGAAACCACAAAATAAAAGGATGTTCAAAAAGGACCTTAAAGATGGAAATCCTCATGTGCTTAAATGTTATTCACAATATTTAATTTTCTTATTACTTATAATTTACAAGAAACCCAACCTCATTGTGTAATCAATTAAGCAATCAAATATAACCACACAATAATTTGGAAAAAATTAAAATATCTATCAAAAAAAAAAAATTGGAAAAAATTATAATGATCAAAGCTGAACTGATGCGATTTTGATTGTGATTCATGTAAATTGGTCACAATCTATGCTGCTAAAAAAGTATACCTTTTTTAATTCAGTAACATATTACAGGAAATACCCTAGTCAAGCCCAACATGGAACATGTATAAATTGAAACAGTACTCAAATTTGAGTAACTGCAGTAAATCAGCTTATAACAGGGTGCCCATATACATCTTCAGCAGTATAACTTCAATTATGAAGTTTTTAGCCAATTCTTATAACAATGCAGAATGATCAGATTTTAGAAAATTTCGGCAGACATCTTTAGGTATATCTAGATACAACATTAAGATATTGGAGTACATAGGTAGTATTAGCTGTAATGTGACATGTAATGCACTCATTTTTTCATAGAATGAAGTAAAAACACCCTTGCAAATAAAATACTTAAAATGCAGACATGATAGCAAAAATGATTTTCAGAAATAACCTAGGCAGGCTTAATTTCAATTTAGAGACAGGTACACACATGAGAAGTCAATACAGTTCAGCACCAACAAACTTGATACTATCTTCAGAAGGCAATCTATGATAGGTTTATAACCACCCTCAAGATTTGCACAAAAAAAGGTCAATGTAATCACTCTCCCCATGAACTAGTCCCATTCCATATACATCATTTGACAACTGATTTTATTCAACCAATGAGTCTCTTGAATCTAATGTAACCAAAGATTCAACTCTCCATCCATACGTGGGTTTACAGCTGTAAAATATAGGAGACACTTATGTATTCTGATCTAGAACTCCAGTATTCTGAATCTGGTGCAGTATGCCCCAGGAGAATAAATAAAACAGAAGCCTCAGCAATTGAGTGACCATTTCCTCTGGAACAAGCATAACTATAATTTTAGGATTCATGAAGGAAGCTAAACCTTAGTTCCAGACTTCCATATAGTACATTAAACTATGTAAATTGAGAAATATAGTTCAACTGGTTACAAATGTGGAAGAACTTACATTGGTAGGAACCATATAGGGAAGCAAAGCGCTCAGCATTCTGTCCCTCTAGGATGTAATCAATTTCTTTAAACATATGTCTTACCTGCCAATACAAGGGAGACCTGAAGATATCCATAAGCATGCATTGACATTCTCACTGAAGATAATACAATGTTTAAGGAGCTACACATTAAAATAAATAAAAAATAAAAAAGAGTGAAGTGGATAGGACTAAGTAAAAACAATGACCATTTAATTTGAACTTTGGGAACATGTGGACCATTGATTAAAAAATTTAATGTATATCCATTTCCCAGAGAGAAACAACTGAGGATCTAGCAATGCTGTGTTAATAAGAAACAATTAGGTTTTGAGTTGTAGCACTCCCACATGGGGGAGAGAGAATGATAGGCACATTGTTTGGCCTGCAAACTGATTATTCTGACTAAATACACTTCTCTAGAATAGGTGGAACACACAATGCCTCCAGCTCTTACATTCAAGGAAGTAATTCACCATAAAACCCTTGATATTCTGTATAAATAGGAAAAAGGTCCTAAAGGATGCATCTACAATCTTCCTGAAAGAGGGTCATCCCACCACTCCCCAGTTTAGAGCTGTTAAATCATGCAATAAAAACTTTCTAGACAATTTTCCATACACCTATCCTGTATTTGAACTACCATCCAACCCCAGTATTGCTAGTGTGACCTAGCTGCCTACATTTTAAATTTAACTCAGTACATTTTATCTCCTTTGCTTCCGTTAACTTGATTAAAAGGAAACCTTTTTTCACATATGCAATGTATGGATATATTTATGCATAGAGAATAAATGAAATAAAACTATCATTCTAGACTTAGAAATTTGAGAAAATGGTAAATTAAAGAGGAGGCTAGAGAATAATAGAGTTCCTGAATCCCATTATCAACATGCAATTTGCCCATGTTCTGACCATAACTTTGTCCTTTTTGAAATGCACAGGCTTTATCTTGCTATCACAAAGATACCAAACCTTCAACTTAAACAAAAAATTGAGAATGCACTAATTTGACACAAATCATCATGTCCATGGCACAGCAAGAAAATTTTAAACCAATATATTATGAATATTAATCCCCAAAAAATTAGATAGATAGATAGAGAGAGAGAGAGAGAGTAGTCAAACCATTTAGCTTATTCTGTTATATTTACTCAAAACATAAAGTATCCAAGTAATACTCAGGTCTCTAATTACTGGGTGCAAGTGAGAATTGAAAGGAAACAGAAATGAGTTGCCAAGACATTTAAACTGAATAAAATCCTACTGAATTGTAAATGATTTCCTTCCAGTCAGATAAACTACAGATAAGGGATTCCCCAACTGCTAGATAGAGTAGAGCAAGGGCTAAAATTAGGGGTTGAACCACCACATACACCTTAAATTTTAGTCTCCTGCTTCACAGACTCTGTCCATACATGTAGACACTTAACCACTTGTAGACCCTCCATTTTGTCCATGTTGCACATGTACCCTAATCTTGTACTCAGTCCCTCTTGCTTTGCTTCCTTACATAGTGTGTGTAAGCTTTCCTTCTTCATCGGTTGTTGTTGTGCTTCTTAGTGGTTCAAAAGATAACTCTTGTCTACTTAGTGGTTCAAAAGATACTCTTTTTAAGCATGATATGAGACTTGTCTTCTTGTACATTCTTTTGATTTATTCAAATCTTGAGGAACACCGTTTCTGTGTTTACCTCAGGGTTTTGAAGGTGCTATGTTTGTCTTTGGAAAGAAAAAATTAAGAGCAACATGTGTTTGACATTTTGCTAAAACCTTTTTTTTATATATAGAAAAAGGCTCTTTAGAGTATTTTTTGTGGGTTTTGACCATTTTCTCAAAACTGAAAGTTATTCACTTCTTTTTGCCTTGTTTTAACTTCACTTCAAGCTTCTTTCAATGGCCATTTTCATGGCTAAGGCAAGGTTCAAGAAAATGGCCTTGGCCTCATTAATTTAACTTGAAAAACCAACTAGGTGCTCTTCATTTCACCATTTTTCAAAAAAAAAATTAAACTGGTTGTTATGAGTCATATTTTAGCCCTTATGAACTCCATTTTATAGTCATTTGGGGCTTGAAGGTACGGAGAATTTATGATCATTAATGGTTTCCATGAGCTTTAGCATACATATCTTAAAGTCACTTAAGAGTATGCTTAGTTATGGATGCCTTCGTGTCTTTTAGCCCCTTTTCTCAAATCTTAGTATAATTAGGCATTCCTTGATTCTTATGAACTTCATTACATGTTCATTTCAGGGTTAAGAAAGTGCGGGAGCCCTATAGTTGAACTATGGTTATGCTCTTAGCCAACATCACTCATTTTTCTCTAATCGTTGTTTTTCAACCCTTCTTATTGCTAGAGTCGGGGATTGTTCTTAAAAAATCTGAATCTAACAAGATTGTTCTTGGCCTTATGAGCCTCTTAATATGCACATTTGAGGGCTAGAATGTTAAAATATCCCTGCAAATTAATTTAGGCTATTGTTTAAGCCTACATTTTACTTCTAATCCTTGGTTCAACTTTCTTCCCTTCATTTTACAGCTTTTGAAATTCTTTTCAAAATTGAATTTTATGGGACATATCCTTAGCCTTTTGAACTCTTTTACATGCTCATTTGAGGCTTGAGAATGTGGGAAGCTCATTGCAAAATAAAACTAGGCCAAGGTCTTGGCACATTTGATTGAAAGTTTTCAATAGCACTAGTTCATATGCATGCGTCTGATTTGCTTCAGCTGTGCTTAATGTATCTCCTTAAGCTCTCTTTGAGTAATTTTTATTTGTGTCGATTATGTAATATCCTTTATCTTGCTTTGAGAATCATTTGTGTATAATTTAGGTTGCAAGTCATTGCTTGAATAATATCCTCATGCAAGCTTAAAATTGTTGTTTATTTAAATTTTAAAATAATGTCCTATTTCGGGTGTTTCTAATGTTTCATTAAATCTGATTTTTTTTAGGCTTTTTGGTGCCTATTGAGGTTTTTATTTAAATTGTACATATATATTGAATAATGTAGAGAATTCATTCTTTGGTGGTTCACTCTTCCATGTTTTTATATTGTATAACTCTTTGAAGCCTTATAAATTGGTTCATTCTTCTATGTTTTTATATACTGCCCTGTTTTGCATCATGAAAAGTTTTTGTGACTCAATCCAGTGTGTTTTTAATTATTTTTTTTTAGCTTGGAATATATTCTAGACATCTTAAATATGGTGGGGAATTTTTCCCTGTTCAAAAATCCATCTCTAAGCTTATAGAATAAATTGATCTTTTGCATGCCTATGTGCTGTCCTGTTTTTGTGCAATGAAATGTTTCTTCAACTCTAGATTATTTGGTGTATATTTGGGCATCTTTAAACCTTGAAATGTAATCTAGACATCTTGTATATGTTAGAGGATTTTTTCCTTGGTGTGTAACTCACTTTTAACCTTGTTTAATAAATCATTCTTTGACAAACTCACATGTTGTCTCCTTTTTTTTCACTCTTTAATGTTTCTTTGAGTCAACCCCATTTGATGCATTTTTTACCATTTTTGACCTTTGATATGTGTTTTATATAACTTGTACATGTGTCTTGCTTTGGTGTATGATCCCTTACTAACCTCGTTGAATGAATTTATTTTTCTCATACTTGTGTGCCGTCCAATTTTTGAGCCATGAAATGTTTCTTCAAATTTGATTTCTTTTTTAAGGATGTTTGACCTTATTTGAGTCTTGATACATGTTGTAGATACCTTACACATACTAGAAACTTTTGGTTATGATGTTAAGTCTCTTCCTAACCATGTGATTTAATTTTTTCTTTCCTATGCATACATGTTGTCCTGTTTTAGCACTCCTGAGGTAAGCTTTGCATATTTTGTTGATTAACCTCTTTATTGAACTTGTTTATCTCTTTTATCCTTTTTGCTTACTTTGTCCAGGTGCACCTTGGTTTTCTTAGATATCCACACGTTCACCATCATTCCTTTATCTTTTTTCATCATGCCTTATTGTATATATGTGCTCTTGTTTTCATAATATTTATGATCAACTCATTTTTTATTTGTGAAAATTTGATTTATGAAAATTGAAGTCAACGCTTATTTTTATTTATTTTTAAAAGGGAAAACAAAATAAGAAAGAAAATCATAGTATGACTCCTTTTGGAAAAATAAAAGGCATGGCTATGAAAAACTGAGTCTAAGCTTAGGGGCTAGGTACTTACTGGGAAGGTATCATAAGGATAGCACCCCTCTAAGCCCTAAAGAGCTTTCTACTAAACAAGTGGAGGAAACTATGACAATTGACTAATTAATCATGGATACCAAGAAAATAAAAGCACAAATATACATACAACAAGGCATGGTGACAAAAGGCACGGGTATGATGATGAATACATGAGCCATGTGTGTTGGAAGATCAAGGTGCACCAAAGCAAAGCAAGCAAAAGAGACCAAAGAGATAAATAAGTTCAACAAAGAGGTTAACCAACAAAATATATATGACTTACCTCAAGAGTGTAAAAATAGGACAACATACATACATAAGAAAGAATAAACTAATTCAAAAGGTTAGAAAGAGATTTATCAACAAAACAAAACTTCTCAAGAATGTACAAGGCATCTACAACATATCAAGACTCAAGCAAGGTCAAGCATCCACCAAAAGAATCACATTCAAAAGAACGTCCTATAACTCAAAAACTGGACAGTGCACAAGCATGTAAAAAATAAATTTATTCAACAAGGTTAGCAAGGGATCATTCGCCAAGGTAAGATGTATTTAACATGTACAAGATGTCTACAAATAGGACTCATAAAAATCAGTTTAAAAATCTTTAGAAATTAACAAAAAATCTAGAGCAACTAGTTAATGTTTTCAAGCAAATTTACAACACTAAGGTCCATTGCCTTGAACCTAGCCTTTGGGCACGAAAATGACCATTAAAAGGAGCTTGAAATATGATTAAAAAAAAACATGGAAAAAATAGAACCTAACATTCAGTTTTGAGAACAAGATCAAAAACCCACAAAAAGGGCTCTAAAGAGTCTTTTTTAAAGAATGGCTCTAAAGAGCCTTTTTTAAAGAATGGCTCCAAAGAGCCTTTTTAAAAGAATGGCTATAAAGAGCCTATTTTAAAGAATGGCTAAACAAAGCCTTTTTTAAAGAATGGTATTGCCAAAATAACAAACACATGTTGCTCTTGATTTTCTCTTTTCAAAAACACCCCTAGAATCTTGGGAAAACAAGAATAACTCATGCTCAACAAGAAGCAAAAAAAGAAAAAGAGAAAAAAAGTAGATTACATATCCAATCAAGGCTCATATCATGCTTCAAGGATCGATGAACTCCAAAAAAAAATATCAGTCCAAGAATAGAACAAATAACCACCATCCAAGGTCTAAACAACATCAAGGCACCAATTTCGATGTATAATCAAATATCTAATAAGCACACAAGACAAAGAAAATGAAGAAAACAATATTTAAATTCAAAGCTGAAGAGAAAAAGTACAATTAAACAAACCATGACCTTCCAAGATCCACATCTTATATATTCACCATCAAAGAACCCCAAGAAATAAACTAAAACAACACAAATCTCGGAATTATAAGTGATCGATCCAAGAAATTCTCCTCCAAGCAAAATACTTGGCTTCTAGTTGCAAAGAAGTCCTCTTCCAAGCCAAGGATGCCTCTAAGTATTCAAATTCTCCTTACTTCTTCAACTCTCTCAAAATGGGAAGAGTTTCCCCTCAAAATCGAAGAATCCCCTCCCCCCACCCCCAAAACAAAGAAAATAAGCCCAAAGACTCCTATTTAAAGGCAAAGGAGGGTGGAGATCTAGACACATCATCATCTTCCTTAAGCCTCCTATCCCCCTCCAAAGAATCACAAATTGTGCAATTAGATCAAGTGTAATCAAGAAAGCCAAGTGTCATGCCAAAAAGGCCCTGAACAATGAATGAAAACCCCCCAAAAAACAACAAAAAGAATGTGCAAAAAATGATATTTGAAATGAACAAAAACACGAGTATATTTTCACCCTAGTTTCCAACTGCTGAAAAATCACATGTTCACCCATCAGCTGCAACTGGCCCCTCATGAATCACAATGATTAAATTTTTCCTATGGGCTATGATCTTCGAATCCTCCCAAAATAAACACTCCTACTATGAAGACATGAGTTCCAACAGAAAGCCTCTGATCTTCCTCACAAGCCATGCAACCAACTAGATATTTGGCAGCTGCTGAGCTATCCAACCTGCTCCTTCTCTCTCAAACTTCAAGGCGCTGGGATGGAAGTTCCTTGACTCCTTGCAATGATCAAAAAACCAGACCCCTTCACTACCATCTTGCTCTCTAGTCTCAAGATTTTCCTCTTGATAGCACACAATTTTATTCTATCATATTCTCAAAACTCTATATTTGATTAAGATGAAAACAATTTGACTGAAATGCTTGCAGAATCAACAGAATAAGTCCATGCAGATATAGTTTACTAGGCAAACCTATAACTTCTAGACTCATAATGTGGCAAGTTGTAATGGAAACTTTAGATACCCATAGCTTGATTTTTTTTTTAACCAAGCTGTAACAGAGCAAAATACAACCAGAATGGTTTAAATGTGTTGAATATAATGAATTTATAGTGTACAATCTTTCCTTTTTTTAATATAGGTCACATGTATGGTAGTTAGGACTCTTAGCCTTGTATATATATATTTTCTCAATTGTAAGTAGACAACACATGAATGAGAATCAAGGTTTTCTTCTCTCTCTCTTAACATGGTATCAGAGTCAATGGAGAAAACCTAATTCTTTCCAGTTTCCCCGTGTCATCAATTCCGGGAAACCTTCCTGTGATCGTGTTTCATTCCGGTCACCATCCCCAGACCCCAAAGCTTTCCGGTCAGTCGAATCGTCGTCAGAAAACATTCACCGTCGGCGACTTTTCCTGCGAACTTTTCCGGCAAGGTCTTTTTCCGACACCGCAAGGAGCACCTAGAGGAGATCTCCAATTTTTCCCAAAGCACCGGAGCCAGAAAACCACCCACGCGCCGGCCACGCACGTTTTTCCGACCGGTGACTGCATCTCACGTGCCGGCGCGTGAGGGCGCGTGAGCCACTTTCCGGCGACGCGCTTCCTCCTCCAGCCTCGCCTGACGCCGACTAGCCACCCTTCATACCTGTTTCTGCCATCCAAGCCCTACACGTGCCTCTTTTGGGGTTCTTTTGCCTCCGCCGACCCTCCGAACAGTTTTTCCGGCGTCCTCCGGCTATTTTTTCTCAACCCCAATCCCTGCACGTGCCTTGGGAAGTGTTCTTCTACCTTTCCAGTGGTGCCACGGTTGTTTTTTTCTTTTCTATTTGGTCTCTCACACGGGCGATTCTTCGGTTTTTCCTTCTTCAGCCGCATCTGAAGCCGTATTAGGGCTCTCTTCGATCCAAATATACTTCATTCTCCAGATAAGTGGATATGGCTACTAAAACTTCCATTTTTTCCTCTGTCATATCTGGATCTCCTATGATTACTTCGGAGAAATTGGTTGGCAGTGAAAATTATCTTTCTTGGTCTGCCTCTGTTGAACTTTGGTTTATGGGACAAGGATATGAGGATCACTTGGTTACACAGGAGGCAGATATCCCTGAGGTTGAGCGCATACAGTGGAGAAAGATAGATGCCCAGTTATGTAGTGTATTATGGCAATCAGTTGATCCCAAGATCCTTCTTCATCTTCGGGCCTACAAAACTTGTTTTAAATTTTGGACTCAGGCCAAAGGATTATACACGAATGATATCCAACGTCTTTATAAGGTGGCTTCTGCTATTGTCCATATCAGCCAACAGGACTTGGATCTATCTACTTATATTGGCTAGATTGTCTCTCTTAAGGAGGAGTTCTTGACTGTGACGCCTCTTACTCCTGATATTGGGGCTCAACAAACACAGCTTGATAAGTTCTTCATGGTCCTGACTCTTATTGGCCTCCGTCCGGATCTTGAGCCTGTCCGCAATCAAATTCTTGGTAGTTCATCAGTTCCGTCCTTGGATGATGTGTTTGCTCGCCTCCTTCGTATCTCGTCCACTCAGACTTTGCCATCTGATACCATTTCAGATTCTTCTGTATTAGTTTCTCACACTACCTCTCGAGGAGGACGCAGTGGTAACCGAGGTAGAGGCCAACGTCCTCATTGCACCTATTGCAATACACTTGGCCACACTCGCGATCGTTGCTATCAGTTACATGGACGGCCTCCTCGCACTGCCCATGTGGCCCAGTCCTCTGATTCTCAGCTGCCTCAGCCTCCGAGCTCCTCCGCATCTCAGGCATCTCAGGCCTCTGTTGTCTCTGTTGCCCAGCCTGGTAATGCTTCTGCCTGCCTTACCCACACATCTTCTCTTCGACCCTGGATTCTAGATTCTGGAGCTTCTGATCACATATCTGGTAATAAGGATCTTTTCTCCTCTATTACTACTACCTCTGCTTTACTTACTGTTACCTTAGCTAATGGTTCTCAAACTGTAGCTAAAGGTATTGGTTTGGCCCTTCCTCTGCTTACGCCATTCTCTATATGGCTTGAAACAATCTCCTCGAGCATGGTTTGGCCGTTTTAGTTCTGTTGTTCAAGAGTTTGGCATGCTTCGCAGTACAGCAGACCATTCAGTTTTCTATCATCATAACTCCTTGGAGCAGTGTATTTATCTGGTTGTTTATGTGGACGACATCGTCATTACAGGCAGTGATCAGGATGATATTTAGAAACTAAAGCAACATCTTTTTACCCACTTTCAGACCAAAGACTTGGGGAAACTCAAGTATTTCTTGGGAATTGAGATAGCTCAATCCAGTTCCGGTGTGGTCCTGTCCCAAAGGAAGTATGCTTTAGACATCCTGGAAGAAACTGGTATGTTAGACTGTAAACCGATAAACACACCTATGGATCCAAATGTCAAACTTGTACCAAGACAGGGGGAGCCTTTAGGAGACCCTGGGAGATATCGACGGCTCGTAGGTAAATTGAACTATCTCACCATTACTCGTCCAGACATTTCTTTTCCTGTGAGTGTTGTTAATCAATTCCTACAGTCACCATGTGATAGCCATTGGGATGCCGTAATCCGCATTCTTCGATATATCAAAAGTACACCAGGTCAAGGTGTGTTGTACGAGAACAGAGGTCATACTCAGGTTGTTGGTTACACAGATGCAGATTGGGCTGGCTCACCCACAGATAGACGTTCCACTTCAGGGTACTGTGTTTTTATGGGAGGTAATCTAATATCTTGGAAGAGTAAGAAACAAGATGTAGTGGTCAGATCTAGTGCTGAAGCTGAGTATCGAGCTATGGCTTTGGCAACATGTGAACTCATATGGTTGAGACATCTTCTTCGAGAGTTGAGATTTGGAAAGGATGAACAGATGAAACTCATCTGTGATAACAAGGCCGCATTACATATTGCATCCAATCCAGTCTTTCATGAAATGACCAAACATATTGAAGTTGACTGTCACTTCATTAGAGAGAAGATCGCATCAGGATGTGTTGCTACAAGTTTTGTTAATTCAAATGATCAACTAGCAGACATCTTCACTAAATCTCTCAAAGGTCCTAGGATTAAATACATTTGTAACAAGCTTGGTGCATATGACGTATATGCTCCAGCTTGAGGGGGAGTGTTGAATATAATGAATTTATAGTGTACAATCTTTCCTTTTTTTAATATAGGTCACATGTATGGTAGTTAGGACTCCTAACCTTGTATATATATATTTTCTCAATTGTAAGTAGACAACACATGAATGAGAATCAAGGTTTTCTTCTCTCTCTCTCTTAACAAAATGTATTATATGTGTGAGTATATGTATGCTTATCTTTGTTCATCATTTCCAGTTATAAGATCTAAAAAATACTGGGGCAGAATAACCTCATAAAAGCAAACCAAATAAATATGAGATATGGACCACAGGGAATTTTACTTTACAATTAACCATAGAATATATAAGATTTCAAGAGGTAAAACAGATGTCATATTGTTCCTCAGAAGCCATCTATGAAGGCATTTAAGTGGCTCACCATCTCATTAACAGCTACTAACAGATCCCGACGGGCCTTGGCAAATCGCTTTAATTGGCCTCCAATCATATTGAATAACAAGGCATCAAGAGTCAATAAAATCGACACACCAGGTCTTTGCACTTTAACAGCTACTAGCTCTCCAGAATGCAGGTGAGCTGCAAAACTTGAAGCAACAAAACATGACATTTAGCTTGAGTTTTCCTTGCAGATATAAATCCTTCTTTATACATTCGAGTACGATAATGAAGAGAAAACTAGCACAACTAAAATAAAGGCATCTAACCTTTATACACCTGTCCTAAGGATGCTGCAGCAATAGGCTCAGGGCTGATGTCAGCAAATATTTCTGAAATAGG
Source organism: Vitis riparia (assembly GCF_004353265.1). Classification (NCBI taxonomy): domain Eukaryota; kingdom Viridiplantae; phylum Streptophyta; class Magnoliopsida; order Vitales; family Vitaceae; genus Vitis; species Vitis riparia. The sequence continues at coordinate 8,081,521 of NC_048434.1, read as the reverse complement.
AATGCCTAACTGGGATTCAATAGATTTAACTGCAGCACGAGTTGAAAATGGGGGTATTTGATCCTAGCACAAATAGAAAAGTTTAACTGTGAGAATGATAAACTAAAACAGAATTGCATGGAATCCACTAAAAGTGAGTTTCAAACTATGCATCATAGCATGGCCAGTACTGAAAATGATGGGCATATTCATGGTGAGAATATGACAGCATAACAAATACATACACAATTACATCACTCTGTGTGTGTGTGCGTGTGTGTGTGTATGCTCACATGTGTGTGTGTGTGTGTTCGTGTGTGGGTGTGTGTATGCTCACATGCGCATGTGTGTATGCTCACATGCGCATGTGTGTATGCTCACATGTGTGTGTGTGTGTGTGTGTAACAGTGACAATGATAAAATAAAATGGAATCCACATTAGATCCATTAAAAGTGAGTTTCAAACTATGTATCACAGCATGGCCAATACTGAAAATGTAGGACATAAGCATGGTGAGAACATGACAGTATAAGAAATACATAAACAAACACACAATTACATCACTCTGTCTGTGTGTGTGTGTGTGTGTGTTAAATATATAAGTTTCATTATTTATCTTAATTTCTGTGCTACTAAATAACTTAGAACAAGAAGTGTGACACAACTAATGCATACAAATATATTTTATGTTATCACCAGCATTACTCCTTTCCTATCATAAATTTTAAATTTTTCTTTAAAATTACAGTCTCATTTTCTACATGAAAACATAATAGTCATCTCCCAACCTGTCCCTTGCATATTTGACTTGTGTATGCCACATGTACATGTAGAAAAAATACATGTCTTTGGAGTACCTGACATGTGTCCAAGAGTGATGGAGGTACATCATATTTAACTGGGTGCCCAAACTCCTCTTTAGATTTGATAGCTAAAAAAGTTTAATCATATATACCAGCATTCAGTAAAGCAGATCAAGAACTGAGAAAAGCAAGCATACCTGTAACTTGGCAAGCTCTTGGCAATATACAGCTGGTAATAAATCTGGTCTGGTGCTCAAAGCCTGTCCCAGCTGAAATTCACAAAAATTTCATTGAACAAGTGAAGTTTGCCATGAAGTAATTCAGGGTCTATCTAACAATTAAAAATTTTGTACTGGGCAATAATTAAACATCATTTCAATCCGACCTATAATCTACAACCTCACAGCATACTTGAGACTGATATATTGCCAAACAGATTTTAGCGAAATACAGAAGCTCAAATCTAGAAATAAACATTGCTAGAGGAAGTTTAATTCTATTAATTTATGCTAATCCATTGCTCTGAACATTCTCATTGCCTACCAAGCCTGCAAAGATTCTAAATTTAAAGGAATTTTGAACTTCAAGATAAATTTGGTTTCAGGAGAGGAAAAATAAAAAGACAGGACTATTGCTCCTGGAAAGGGCATGAAGAAAAATTTGGAGGAGAGAAGGTCTGAAAGCTTCAAATTCTAACACCTCTTCTACAAGAACAGAGAAAGATAAACAAGATACAAATAAAGGAGAAGAAAGGTCTCCAGTTTCTTGATATGTCAGGTTACAATGAACAACCAGTATATTATTGCCACAAACCTATGTCCACTCCCTTCCACATTCCAACAAACTCTCCCTCTAGTCTCAATGGTCTCTTATATGATCCTCACCTCACCTTGATATTTATGTCCCTTCTTTTCCGAGAAATGGGAAAAAATTTTGCTTTGTAACTGGAGACTGTCACATGGACTTCAAGGTATGTGAGGTATCAACGTTGTATAAGGATGGGTTTTACATGCCAATTGCATCCAACATAGAAAAAGGATTGAATTCCTATCACACTTTAAGTAACCCAGGCTTCAAGTTAGATATCCAGACCTATGAAGGGAGAAAAAAGGAAAGAATTATTTAGCCATGTCTCTAGATCCTAAGTTATTGAGAACTAAACAAATCTAACACTTACAGATGCCAGGTACCAACATTTGCACCCAAGTCCATGTAACACAGACTGAAGATATGTTTGGAGGCTTAAAACTACTTTTGGGACCCATGCCAATGATAAGGAAGCCTTCTCTGTTCTCCCAAAAAGAAAAGAAAAAAAAGAACAAAGTATTTATGATTGTTCAGGCTTAATTATTTAGGGTTTTTATATTTAAAGTAAGAAGTTCCAAGTTGATATACTATTGATACTGCAAAAAACCGCAGCAGGTATTATAGTGAGTTAATGTTCATGCTACTGTAGTAAACAACTAAAGGATTTTGAGTTTTGTGGGTTTCTTTTACTTTTAGGGAAAATTTTGATTAAAGGATGAGATAAGTTTGATTCAAGAGAAAGGATAGATTTTTATGAGGGATATTGCCTCTGAAATGGAACCCCTACTGGATTTTTTCATAGCTCAAGGGGTTTAAGGCAAGGAAAATCCCCTTTCACCTTATTTGTTCGTAATTGTGATGGAGGCTTTCAGTTGTCTATTGAAGAGAGCAGTTTCCGGAGGCTTTTTATTGCCTTGCTCGGTTCGGGGAAGAGGGGGTGAAGGGGGCCAGGTCTCTCACTTGCTGTTTGCTGACGATATTTTGATTTTTTGTGAGGCGAGGGAGGAGCAGTTGACGTGTTTGTGCTGGCTGTTTTTTTTTTTTTTTTGATAAGCAAGCACAATTCATAAAAGAGGTTAAAAAAACCCCAACGTATACAGGGCGTATACCAGGCAGCAAGGCCCAAAGCAAGCAAAAAACCAAAAAACAAACCACCCCTCAACTGGAGGCCAACCACTCTAGGAAATCTAAAAGGGAGAGCGGCTCCACTTCCATGTACAATTTAGCCCATCCCCACAAATTACATACAAAAGAATATTTAAATCTCTGAATTGCTAAGTCCCCCCCCCCTTAAAGCTAATCTATTCCTTTCCTTCCACACCATCCAAAAAATGAATAACGGAATAGCATTCCAGAATTTTTTCCTTTTTTTCCCCACATAAATCCCCCCCCAACTAAAAAGAACCTCCTTTACAGTATTAGGGAACACCCACTTGACCCCAACTAAACCCAACACAAAGTCCCAAAGAACTCTAGCCACTATACAATGTATAAGTAAGTGATCCACACTTTCCGCTTCGCAAACACACAAAAAACACCTATTCGGAAGCTGCCATCCTCTCTTTTGGAGCCTATCAAGAGTCAAGATCTTTCCCCAAGTCGCTTCCCACGCAAAGAACATGATTTTAGTTGGAACCCTTCCCATCCAAATCTTATTTTTTGGAAAATTGACATCCAAAGACCTGTCCAACCAGCTGTACGAGTCCTTCACTCTAAACTGCCCATTTCCCCCTCCCTTCCACAAGACCGTGTTTGTGCTGGCTGTTAATGTGGTTTGAGGCAATTTCGGGGTTAAGAGTAAATCTGGACAAAAGTGAGTTGATTCCGGTTGGTAGGGTAGAGAATGTGGAAGAGTTGGCTGAAGAGTTTGGTTATAAGGTGGGAAGATTGTCTTCCACTTACTTAGGAATGCCGTTAAGTGCTCCTTCTAAATTTGCAGCCGCATGGGATGGAATTGAAGAAAGACTCCGCAAGAGATTGGCCATGTGGAAACGTCAATACATTTCTAAGGGGGGAGGACCACCTTAATTTGCAGTACTTTGTCTAATCTGCCGATCTATTTCATGTCTATTTTCCAGTTGCCTAGGGCGGTTAGAATGAGAGTCGAGCAAATTCAAAGGGATTTTTTGTGGGATGGTGGGGCTCTTGAGCAAAAACCTCACTTAGTAAGGTGGTTGATCGTTTGTTTAGATAAAAGAAAAGGAGGGTTAGGGGTTAAGAGTCTTAGGACTTTCAATAGGGCTCTCCTTAGCAAGTGGAGTTGGCACTTTGCAAATGAAAGAAAGGCCCTTTGGAACCAAGTGATTAGAAGGAAATATGGGGAGGAAAGAGGAGGGTGGAGCTCTTGTGAGGCCAGGGAGGCTTATGGAGTTGGGTTGTGGAAAGCAATTAGAAAGTTGGGGCACCTAGTGACCCCTTCTTTTGACTTTGTGGTGGGTGATGGAAGGAAGGTGAGATTTTGGAAAGACAAGTGGTGTGGAACCACTCCTTTGTGTGCAGCCTAAATTAAGTTTCTTTGCTTGGAAGGCTTCATGGGGTAAAGTTCTAACCTTGGACCATTTGCAAAAGAGAGGTTGGGCTTTGGCTAATAGATGCTTTATGTGCCAAATGTTTGAGGAGTCGATTGATCACCTCCTTCTCTATTGTGAAAAAACAAGGGAAGTGTGGATGTTGCTCCTTTCTTTGTTTGGAGTGTCTTAGGTATTTCCCTTTTTGGTAAAGGAAATCCTCTTAGGGTGGAGGGGTTCTTTTGTGGGTAAAAAGAGGATGGCGGTGTGGCAAGTGGGACCGTTATGTTTGTTTTGGGTCATTTGGAAGACAAGGAATAAAATTGCCTTTGAAGATAGTGAGGTCCATCCAAAGGCTGAAAGCTTCTTTTGTGTATTTATTGTGGTCGGAGACCAAATTATGGATAAAAGATGGTCCTTCGATAGATTTTGTAGACTGGCTAGCCACCAAGTAAGGGTCAGCTTGTTTATCTTTTTGTTTTTTTACCTCTTTGTATCTTGGTATACCCCGTGTATACCCTCTCTCTAGCCTCTTGGCTCTTAATGAATTATCTTTACTTATCAAAAAAAAAAATATGGTCCTTCGACCTTAATAGATTTTATAGATTGGGTGGGTTCGCGGTGAGGGAGAAGGTTTTGGGTTTTCCTTCTTGTTTTTGGGTTTAGTTGTAAGGGGGTGAGTGTCTCTATACTGTACTTTCTTTGGGTCGCTATTTTAGCGCCTCTTCGTAATACAATTCTTTTACTTATTTATCAAAAAGATTGCCTCTGAAATGGAAAACAGTCATCACTTTTGAAAAATATTTTTAACTGAGAATTACATAATTAAGCTTTGCTTAGAGAGTGAATAATTTTTTTCTTACTCTTCTCTTTCCTATGTAATTTGCTATTTTTGATAAACCTCACTTCTAATCATTCAAATCACTCTTAAAGTCTCATTACCAACAATATTCCCATACTTTTCTCTAAAAAGTTCTAATCCTAACTTTATCATTTTACTACAAAGAACATAATTTTACCAAATCCACCAAAAGGAAATATAGGGAACTGTTGTGATAACAAGTGAAGGAAGGTGAATAAAAAAGTAAAGAAAAAGCAAAGCAAAACCAAGAAAACCAACATTAAAAAAATCAACAGCAACATCAATGGGGGTTAGAGCTAGAAATCCCCATAACTCCTCTAGGGATCTATAGATCGCTCTTCACCAAGCCAACTGCAGCCTGTTTAGACAATCCCCAAATATGTAAGGAAAAAATCTACCTACAAAGGTCTCCAATCCTCCTCAACCAGTGGTCAATATGCCAAGGGCCATTGACCTACAAAGAAGCCCAGTAAATAACATCCAGAGAGTCCCCTTCCAGGAAGAGATCCCTGATACCTGTATTAGTAATCATTTTCAAGCCTTCCTAGAGGGCTAGAAACTCAGCCTCAATGATAATCTCATTGCCAGCCAGTTGAGAAAACACATGTGACATTTTCTCCTCTGATCCTTGATAAACCTAATCCATCGCCATAGAGCTGGGTTTTGAAGAGCAGAAGGGGCAGGTGATCATAAATTCATAACCATGCATACAGCCCCAAGTTCTTATATGTAGTTCAATTCAGTTGTCCACGAGAAAGGAAGATATGTTTTAGGAAAGCTCTAAAGAAACAACACTATGATGAAGTCAGAACAATAAAGAAGCTTTTCAGAAAAACTGAAAAACTCTCAAACAGGGTTGAAGAAGCTGTGGTAAACTCTAATTCTGATGACAGACAGGAAGGAAAAATCATCACAATTCGTTTCCTTAGCATACCAGGTTTTTCAATATCACCATTAGCAGGAGGAGAAAAAAGATTAACAATTCCACAAAGTTAATTCTGAAGAAAGCAACAGAGAAAATTAACAGGTTCTCCAGAAATACCATACTTGGCCTAAAAAAGGAAGCAGTACACTCTCCAAATAAAGCTCAACCTGGTGTCCAAATTCCTAAGAAAGCAACATCATGAACTCTAGATTTTCTTCTAAATAATAGAAGTTATAAACCAATACATTATACCAAAAAAATAACAAAACAAAAAGGAACCTGAATGGTAGGACTGCAGCAGACAAGGAAAAACAAACATAAGCATATCCACATGCCTAAAGCCTAGACACAGAGAAACCATATAATCTGCACTCCAGACTGTTAAAAATGACACCAATATCGAAAAGGTTAGACATATTATGACCAATTTACATGCATGTAAGCAGACTACATGTAAGTATACAACCTTTAAAAAATAAGACAGCAAAATATAATTATAAAATTAAAAACAACATCCATGAAAATTTCACAGAAAATAAACTAGCTTACCTTCACATAGAAAGGCCCCAAGCGGATCAGAGTTTCACGAAACTGCAATAAGTTGCATATAGTTACCACAGAATTTCAGAAAGTTACATGCTTATTCCTTCAAAAAAAATCAAATTACTAGATTTCAAGAGGAAAAAACAAAAAAAACATCATATATGATACTTCAAGAATATTCAATTGTCCTATCAAAAAAGAATATTCAATTGCCTGACAACCTTGAACCACATGCACTCTTGCATGGTCAAGAACTCTACATGAAGTTCATGAATGTTTTCCAAAATCATTTGAAAATTCCAGTATTTCGGTAATATTTCCATAATATATTATACATAAATATTGCAATACCACAGTCAATTACCCTCATTATGGAAGTAGCATAGATGAGAAAACTGGAAATTAAGAGTGCTCTAAATGATATTTCAAGGTCAAGTTCCAAAACTCTTATCACTTGAAATCAAAACCTAATCTTCAAAATATCAACTCATCATTGGGAAACTCAAGTTGGGCAATGCAAAGATTGAAAGTCATGATTGTTTCAAATCACCCAGGGTGATTGCCATTGTCAATCTTAATCATCATCCACATTGATTTCTTATCTAATTAAATTCTCATATTATGAATAACCAAGAAGCTAGATACAAGGTTGCTAATTCATAGTTGTAGATAGGTATGTAATAATTTCTTTTTTTATATATAAGTAAAAGAGATTTCATATTAAAAAGAGACGCTAAAAAAGCGGCTCAAAGTATACAATACCTATACACCCGCCTTCAACAAGGCCAAAATCAAAGAAAGCCCAACACCACAATCCTACTTAGAGCCCAACCAATCAATAAAATTAGTTATAGTTAGAGGGCAATCATCTATGAACAACTTAGTCTCGGACCAAAAAGAAATGCTAAAAGAGTGTTTCAGTCTCTGAATTGACAACATATCATCCTTGATAGTCAATCTATTCCTCGCCTTCCAAACCGTCCAGAAAATGTGAAGAGGAGCAACTCTCCACGCCTTCTTGCATTTTTTGCCCACGAAAAAACCATTCCAGCTTAGAAGTGTCTCTCTAACTAACGAAGGCAAAACCCAAGACACTCCAAATAAAGTAAAAAGTAGATCCCATAACACCCTTGTTCTTGAACAATGAAGTAGAAGATGGTTTATGCTCTCCTCTTTCTCAAGACACATAAAGCATCTATTTGCCAATGCCCGACCTCTTTTTTGGACCATATCCAAGGTTAAGGCTTTGCCCCACGTAGCCTCCCATGCAAAGAAACTAATCTTGGGCTGCACATTCACATTCCAAATATAGCTTGAAGGAAACAGAGATGAACCACCCGCTTCAAGGGCTACATAGAGAGACTTGACCGAGAATTTACCACTCTTAGTTTCAGTACAGGACACCATATCCTCCACATCCTCAAAAACTCTCTTACCATGTAGCCTCTCCAAAAATCTTTCCACCTCCTCTACCTCTCAATCATTAAACGCTCTTAAAAAACAGTGGGTTCCAACCCCCCTCAGCCAAGGGGTCCCAAATATCTGCCACCCACACTTCCTTCTCAACAGTCAAAGCAAAAAGAGAAGGAAAGGACATACACAAAGGAGAATCCCCGCACCATTTATCCCTCCAAAATCTCACCCTCCTCCCGTTACCAACAATGAAAACCATCCTATCGCTCACCATCTTCCAATCCATCCTTATTCCTTTCCACAACCCCATACCATGAGCCTCTCTCACTTCCTGAGAGCACCAACCCCCTCTATCTTCTCCATACTTCCCTCTAATCACTTTATTCCACAAAGCCTCTCTCTTATTTGCGAAACGCCAATTCCATTTAGCAAGAAGTGCCTTGTTGAGAAAGGAAAGGCATTTGACCCCCAAACCTCCTTTCGTCTTACTTAAACACACCAACTCCCATCTTACTAAATGAGGCTTTCGCTCCAAATTGCCCCCACCCCAAAGAAAGTCCCTTTGGATTTTCTCTAATCTCCGTCTGACTGAGCTTGGTAAGCACAACAATGACATTAGATAGATGGGTAAATTCGATAACGTGCTTTGAATAAGGGTCGCCTTCCCTCCCTTGGATAAATATTGTCTCTTCCACATGGCTAACCTTCTTCGAAAGCGCTCTTCCACACCATCCCAAATTGTAACTGACTTAAAAGGAGCACCCAAGGGCATCCCCAAATATGTGGTTGGGAGACTACCCAGTCTACAACCAAATTCCCAAGCCAGATCATCCATATTCTCTACCCTTCCTACTGGAATGAGTTCGCTTTTATCCAAATTTATTCTCAATCCCGAAACGGCCTCAAACCACATAAGTAACCAACTGAGATAAGTCAATTGATCTTGTGTAGGTTTACAGAACACCAGTGTATCATCGGCAAACAATAAGTGGGAAATTAGGACCCCTTCTTCACTCCTACCCTTCACCCTACAACCCGATAAGAAACCTCCCTCTACGGCCCTTTTGAGAAAAGCACTAAAAACCTCCATAGCTATCACAAAGAGATAAGGGGAAAGGGGATAGCCCTGTCTCAAACCCCTGGAGCTTTGGAAGAAACCCGCAGGGGTTCCATTGACCAACACGAAGAAACTTGCAGTGGATATGCACCACTTAATCCACCTAATCCATTTTTCCACAAAACCCATTTTCTGCATAACTGTGAGAATAAAAGTCTAGTCCACCTTATCATATGCCTTCTCTATATCTAGTTTGCACAAAATGCCACTCTCATCATTCTTGAGGACCAAATCAATGGCTTCATTAGCTATCAACACTACATCTAGGATTTGTCTACCTTCCACAAACGCCCCTTGAGCCTTGGAGACCACCTTTCCAACCACCTTTTTTAGCCTATTGGCTAAGACCTTGGCCAGCCACTCGTACAAGCTTCCTACCAAGCTTATAAGCCTAAAATCCCCTAAAGCTTCAGCCCCTGCCTTTTTTGGAATTGGGACCATAAAAGTTGCATTTAGGTTTTTAACAAATTTACCATTTTCGTAGAATTCCTTGAAAAAGCACATCACATCTGCCTTCACAAAATCCTAAGCAAATTGCCAAAAGGCCATAGAGAATCCATCTGGTCCCGGGGCTTTATCCCCATTACAGCCCAATATTGCATCGAAAACCTCCTCTTCCGTAAAAGGAATCTCCAAGGCACTAACGTCCAAAGGCTCCAATGTCTCAAACTGTAGCCTGGAAACAGAAGGGTGTCATTCCCCCAAATTGGACAGCAACAGCCTAAAAGCATTAGCAATCCCTTCCCTAATTTCATTCTCCTTCGTAAGCCAAGCTCCATTAATCTTAATTTTTTCCACATTATTCCTCCTCCTGTGAGCATTGGTCATCTTGTGGAAAAAACTGGTATTTCTATCCCCCTCTTTCAGCCACACTTCCCTAGATTTTTGCCTCCACGTGATTTCTTCAAGTAAGACCCATTTTTTATAATCTTCCCTCGCTTCATTTCTAGCTTCCAGCTCTTCCAATGACAGTCTGCTAATTTTCTCCTTGGCATCCCAAAACTCCATTTGCTCCAAAGCCAAATTCTTTCTATATTCAACCCGACCAAAGGTGTTTCTATTCCACTCCTTCAGCTTAGCCTTCAGAGATTTTAGTCTTTAGACCAAGATAAAACTTAGGGATCCACTGAAGCTACCTTCTTCCCACCAATACTTCAATAGGTCCTTAACACCTTCCACTTTCAGCCACATATTCTCAAATCCAAACGGGGAAGGGCCTCTTCTCAGGCCCCCTCCGTCCAAAAGAAGCGGAAAGTGATCAGACACCAGTCTTGGTAGAACAAACTGCCTCGCATCACCAAAATGACTGTCCCACCCCTCATTAACCAAAAAACGATCCAGCCTTGAAAAAGACTGATTATTCACCCCTCCAATCCAAGTAAAAGGGCCCCCAACCATAGGCAGATCCTTTAACTCTAGATCTTCTATAACTTCTGAGAACCTTCTCATGTTTGAATTCAAGCTCCTTCCTCTGCTACTCTCTTCTGGACTTATAATGGCATTAAAATCCCCTGCAACACACCACGGCCCATTCCAAAGCCCCTTAATGGCCCCCAACTCCTCCCAAAAACTCTCCCTGATCCTCCTCAATGTTGGGCCATAAACCCCTGTAAACATCCATAAGAAACCATCCTCACAGCTCTTAAAAGTGCAAGAAATAGAGAATGATCCTTTTTGAATGTCAACTAACTCCAACACCCTGTTATCCCAAAACACCACTATACCTCCAACTGCGCCCCTTGAATCTACAGCTCCCCATTCAAGGAATCCACCCACTCCTAAACTACGAATAATGCCCATTGACATTTCCTGAATTTTGGTTTCTTGTAGGCAAACCAGATCCACCCTATTCTTCTTTATCAAAGCTTTGATCACCTTCCTCTTGTCGCAATTATTGGCCCCTCTTACATTCCAAGTAAGCAGTCGGAGCTTCATTTAGACCTGCTCGTACTCCCCCCTCCTCCTCCTCCTCCTCCTCCTCCTCCAAGATAGTTCACCGTCCATTCCAGTTTTCTCAATTCTCTTTCGAAGTTTGACGACTCTAATTTTTTCCTTTTTCTACCATTCAACTTTCCTTTTTGAAATTTCCTCTCTTTCATTCTTTTAAGCAAAAGCAAAATTTCCCCTTCGAAGCCCTCCGTCGGCATTCCAAGATAGCGGCTAAACTTAGCCAAGCTACTAGAGTGCCAACATAGTTCCCCCTCTTCGACCCTCTCCTCCTCATCCTCTTGGGAAAACATTCACGAAACCCCCTTTGACGCCTCCTCGGAAGACCCGGACTCCCTACCCGCCAAATCCTAGACCTCGGCCTCCCTCTCATCCGCCAATATCATCCTTAACGGACCCATAATAGCTCCCTCTACGGCTTCTGGACCTCTACCCTGATCAGAAACCTTGGCAATGGCAACACCTTCCCCATCCCGCCCAGAAGGAGTAGAAGAAAGAGAAATTTCCCGTTTCCCCAAAGAAAACAAAGAACAAGAGAATTGATCAGAATACCTGGAAGCCTCCTCCATCAACGCTTCATCAGTGATTTCTGAGAAATTAATAGTCGGATGAAGCGACCCCAGCTAGGAACCAAACAATTCCCCCTCTTGCTCTCCACCGACGCAGAGACTCCCATCGGAAGCCCTAACCCCTCTTAAATTCTCCAATATGGGTCATCCCACCTCCATCGAGCCTTTAAAAGACTCCATCATGGGCCGGCCCATCTCCTCTAAGTCTTTAAAGACTTCAATCACTTGGCCCTCCTCAGCGGGCCCTCTCTCCCACCCCAAATCCCTTTGCCGGCCCAACTGAAATTTTTTCCCAGGCCCGATACAAGAACTTTTCCCCCAAACTGGACGCTGGCCTCCTTTCGTCCCATCAGCCTCTGTTACTGTTTCCAACACAGTACCAGAGGACTCAACCTCCTTTCTGCAGCCCCCTTCACCAACTTTGCATGGCTCAGCTACTTTTGCAGGTTCCCTATGCATCTGTACCTTCGCCATTTTGAATCCAGCGCATGAATCTCCTTCTCCGTCATCCCTAACCTCCTGCTCCTTACCCTTCTCGTTTTTTATCGCCAAAACCACTTCCGACAACCCTGGTTTCACCTCCCACCATAGTTGTAAAGCATAACAAAAAGACCCAACTGCTACTTGCAAGGAGCTCGGCCACTCTAAACCTTCAGATCTCACTAATAATCTGGCCCATTATAGTTCCTTAAAATTAACAGTGTCTTCATTCACTGCGACAAACCCCCCGCAACAGTCCCCGATGTTTTTAAAAACTTCCCGACTCCAAAAATGTAATGGCAAACCCACAACTCTCACCTAAACACTCTTGGCTCTCTCGCCATTTTGATAACACCCCACCTTTGGGTCCCACCTATCCAAGTGCAGGATCAATTCCTTGAACCATCGGTGTCCTCTTAAAAGCACCTTATCTGCCTCTTCTTTATTCTCAAATTCGATCAGCAAGAGAGGGCCCCCCAGCCTCGCAAACTTCACCCCTCCTTTAATATTCCACAAGGATCTCCTCAACTTTCAAGAGTGGGCATATCTGGATCCGACATTGGAGACTGTCCCCATCTCCCAACCAAGCATCGGTCCATTAACTCCCTTTCGCTTAGGATATCTTTCTCCCCTAGCTGTAACCACACTGCTTCCCCTAACTTTTTCACTCTTGTTTCCACCACATCAACATAGGATTTTTTGGCTTTCCCCTCAGATTCCCCATCTGTACTCCCTGTCCCATAGAAAACAGCAGTTCCCCTGGGCTCATCCCAAGTCAAAACTCCAAGGAAGCGAAGCTTTTCAGCCAACAAGACCCATCCTCCCAAAATACCTTTTCCTTTTGGGAACATTAGACAATATCTCTTTGATTCTGGGTCAACCACAGAGCACAATAAGAACCTACTTGCCTCATTTGCATGACTTTCCAGCTTAAACCTCCTTCCTCCATCTTCCCAACTTTTAACAAGACCTTGCACAATAACACCCCTGCAGCAAGCCTCCACCCCTTCCAACAAACAACACAAATTGAGGTTCCCAAACCTGACCCACGAAGTAAAGCCTCTGCTCCTTTCCACAATGATTCCCTTAATTCTCTCCCCATACACCTCCACAGAAATTTCAAAGGACTTTGAGTCCACTGCAAACCAGCATTTGCCTCCTCTTTTAGCAGGCATCTCTTCTTATACCAACCTCAAATTGTTTCCTCCAGAGAGTCCAATAGCTTAAATCTATAATCGAAGTTCGCTTTGGTTCATAGATGCCCTTTTTTTTTCTTGTTTTCGATAAGCATTTGGGTTCATGGCTGACTTAAAGAGAGAGGATTACTGGATTCCCCCAATTCCATACGAAAAATGAGCATCACCCCGAGCCATCATTTTTGGAGCGCATGTAATAATTTCATATTTGGAACAGAAATAAACAGAAAATGATGTAAGAGTTCCTGTGGAAGTTAAACTGGATGCCTGAACCTGAGATTTCCTTCTAGGAACCATTTAATCGCCATGAACAAATAAAATTCATTAGATAATTCTAAAAACATCAAAAAGCTAATCACACTTCATAGGCAGAATGCCCTGAAATGATAAACTAATTATGACAATTTAGGCAGCCAAGGCTGTTGAAGAGGATGACTAGAATAAAGGGGCAACTGTGTAACTTGGTTGGAAGGTAATTTGGTAACTCTGTCCTTAACATTCTTATTACGTAAGAACAGCTGAACAGAGAGAATACTTTAGGGAACTATTTCCAATTAAGGTTTCAGCAGTCAATAAACTAACTGGGAGCTCTAATTTGCCTGAACAGAGATGTAGCTATTGTGTCATGATCCCATAACAAAATCTCTTGAAATTGATAATCAGTGACCAGTGCATCATGCTAAATATTAGTATCACCATAACACTGCTAAGTGGCAACCATGAATATATAAAACAAGAGTGAGATTTAGGCAATTGAAAAGGAAAACTAACCAACTATTGCGCCACAACCAGCTATTGTGTGAATTTTTCATTGAACATCAGTCATGAACATGAATGTGATAATATCACATAGATACATGGTTATGCACCTAGGTTGAGATAATTGGCTCAACCATCACAGTTTCAAGGGAAAACATTTGACTCCTACAAGAATAATTTAGCAATATGTGCAACATTTTATAGTGCTTTGGACATGAGAGAATGGATACAGATCCGCCCATGGATAGTAATGATGTAGGCAGCTTAAAAAAACATGCAACCAGTGTTGTACAGTTTAAAATCCACTGATGATCATATTGTTCATTGTGATGAGAACAAGTGCCAGTACAATGTTCAGTTTATGACTCAGTTTTTGACACTAAACCAATGCACGTATGTCAGTATATTAATCTCTAACATAAATCTGCAAGCGAAAAAACCCTAAAAGAGCCTTATCTAATTCATGTCATTGGTTTCATAACATTTTGGGCTCCCTCTTTAAAGGTAAATGATACAGAATTAAATTAATGAGTGCCCCACAAAAGCGAGCCAACGTTTTGAGTTCTTGAGAGATGAAATATCTTGATGCTAGATTGGGACTAGATTGTAAATAAAATGTCAAGTAAAATTTCCCAGAACTGAGAAATGTTCCATTAGATCACACTTCCTTGATTCATACATCATAATTTGAGCAAAATATAAATTTATAAAAAATAATCATAATCTCCACCTAGCATCCCCCATGGATAACCATCAAAAGGAAACATAGCTCTAAATAGGTGTGCTAGTAACATGAATTATAAAAAAGGGGAGGATGAATAACCATCAAAAGGAAATATAGCTCTAAATAGGTTGTGCTAGTAACATGAATTATAAAAAAAGGGGAGGATGAATAACCATCAAAAGAAAATATAGCTCTAAATAGGTTGTGCTAGCAACATGAATTATATTAAAAAAAAAAAGGGGGGGGGGGGGGGGGGGGGGGGGGGGCACGCGGGGGTTGGGGGGGAAGGTGGGAGGAGGGGGAGAATACCTTAATGGAACGTTTTTTTATGTCTCGGAGACAGAAGTGCCAAATGGTTAGTTTCAACACCTGAAATGAGATTATTGCAGCTCTATACAAAGCCAAAAATGGGCCAAAATGGAAGAAAATCGAAGCACTTTTTGAACTATAAGTTCCAAGGATATTCCCAAATTCACTTTCTAGTGATGCTTTCCTCAACTTCGCATACTCTGCAGATGGCCTCTCGCCATGCACACTGGTATAGCCAGTAGAAAACCTGCACCAAAGGCCCTAAATTTAAACAGAACATTTGCAGAAGCAAGTAGTAAAGGAATCTAGATTATTGATGCGAGTGCTAAACTGCTACATAATTTAATGACGTGAGAGCCAAAAAGGAGCAGTAATCTTGGCAACCGTGCACTTACGCATTCCGGGCCAAGAGATACGGCGGCAAGCAGTTATCCTCTCTTCTTCCAATTCCAATACTTCTCTGACATCTGGAGGACAAAAATGTCCATAGAACAGTCCCGACATTACTGTCATGCTGCAAAGCTGCAGAACGAACCCAAATTCAAAATGGAAAAAACAACGGATAAATCGTAGGGGAAGTTATGATTAGGACACTAGAAAAATCAGAGATCTCCATGTATTAGGTTAAAGTTAAACAAATGTCTTCAAATTTATAAAAACATGATACCCAAAATTTCATTTTCTTTGCTTTTTCCTCGGCTTTCTCGGCAACCAAACGGAGCTCAATAAATCAATCACCAACAGTCATAGTGGAAGATCGATTGACGAGATTGATGGAAAATAGGGGAAATTGAAAGGCAGAGTGAAGATTGAGAAGAGCACCTCTGGGGAGAATTGAGGCGTGGTGAGGGCGAAGGAGAGTGGCATGGCGGTGACGGTGACGGGCGAGAGACGTAGCTGCATTCCTCATTGGGTGAAATGGGTTGGAAGAGAGTTGAAAGAGGTCATGAATCCGTGGGCGAAGAGACGTTGGTGAGAAATGCCCAGTGAGCGGAGGTGGAGAGACTTCAATCGGCGTAAAACAGTTGAGAGATGCGGGGAGGGCCTTGGGAGTTCCTTTGCTTGAGGTTTGAGGAAGCTGCCACGTCTCCTTTTACATGGCACCCCCCGAGACCACTAAACTGCCTAAGCTGCATCCAATTTTGAACCCTTCTTGTTCTTCATCTTCTTCTTCGAAATTATATTTAAGTTAAACACGTACGAAATTTATAGTTACAATTATTTAATAATAATAATAGAGTCTCAAATTTAGTATATATCGAAAAATATGATTAATTAGATCATATCATGTATCTATTTTAAATTTCATTACTTTGTACTCAACTCCGGTCTTATTACTTTATATCTCAATCTCATTCTTTTGTACTCCAATCTTATTCATTTATACTTAATTTCATTTACTTTTGCTTTCATCTTATATATTTATATATTATCTAATGACTTAAATTTCATCATATGCTTTTAATGAATCAAATTATATTCTTCGACAAATACTATTCAATGTCATAGGTTTATTCAGTACCATAAGTCGGTATTGTTGTTAAGGTAACAAGATATCCCAATAAACTAAATGGTGGATGATATGATGTTTATCATGGTCGGTATTATTGTTAAGGTAACAAGATATCCCAATAAACTAAATGGTGGATGATATGATGTTTATCATGGAGAGTGCAATCAATGACTAAGGGATAAAATTTTAGTGGGTTGGAAGAGGAATGTCGTCACCCTAAAGTGGGATAGTGACTTGCAAGTCTCTTATTTTAAGTTATTTTATTTAATAGTTACTTTAGATGAAATCGCTCACAAATTAACAACAGAGGTTTCACACATCAACATGAATGGTAAGAAATCAACTTTTTCTTAATCTTATATACTTATAATCTAGGAGGTTGTTGTTATCTTCATAAATCTAAAATATTATAAGTTTTATAATTCCTTAAGATTATATTTGATTGATAGCATAAGAGTATCCGATAAGATATACATATCCTAGAGTATTGTTTTCATAGGATATCTTATATGCTTTATATTTAAAATATCACTATTTTATAATATAGATGAGAAATTATGCTCCATTTAATTAAAAATATGTATTTAGACATGGAATTTCTTTTTCTTACACATGGTGTCGATGTATTTAATGTTGAAGAGAGCATAGCTCCATATTAAGACCAAGCAATTCTACAACCAAGCTATCACTTCCACTATTTTTCTTTTTTTACGCACAATGTTAATGCATTTAACGTTGAAGAATCAATTTCATCCAATCTATAGACAATTTTTGTTGACTTCTTCATCGTCTAACTCTTTAATGATATTCACTATTATTTTGTTGTCTTTCTATATTCCTTGATTATTTCCAATAAGTTATACAAACTCATTGCAGTAAGGAAATGGTTTCTTTCTCACCTTTTTGCATGCATAACAAATTAATATTATCCATAAGTTAATAATTAATTAAAAAAACTCATTTTATTCAGTGTGTTAACAATGATATTATACTATTTTTTGTTCCATATTTTAATTTTTGACTCAATATAAGAGACAACTTTGATATTGAATGTAGGACAAGAAATCATCATTGTCTTTCTTATTGTATAACCCAACTTAGATGTGCCATTATTGCATTTTTTGTTTCTAATTTTTAACAGGTATTCTAATCATCTACACATAAATAATAATAAAAAATTATGTGAAATATAACTACAAGCCACAATTGTCTCATGGCTAAAGAATATTTCTTCTATAAGAGATGCTTGTGTTGTTAGAATTTGACAATTGTTTTTTAGTGTTTTTTATGCTGAAAGGGATGCATGATTCTCCAATTTGATAGTTGTACTATCTAATTTGATGTCATCATATAATTCAACATAATGAATTTTTATGTCACTTGTTTTAATGCAAATTGTCTCAAAGTCATATGAGATGTGACACTTAGTTTCCAGTTTTACGCAAGAATATGTATTGTAGGAATTGTAGGAATAATTATATAAACCATCCTAGGTCTTGAATCTTAAGGGTACATGTGAGATCTATCCTAAACTTCTCTTGATCTACATACCAAAAGCAAATAAAGTATTCAAAAACTTAAATTTAAGGATTAGGGACAATACCTATGATTTGGATATTCCCAAATCAATTCTAATCGATGAAGAGATGTCATGAATCCTAAAGACCAATGGATCTTCCCCTAAATGACTTTTTTTCGTAGATCCTAACACATAAGGAAGGTAGATTCCTCTCTAAAGGGGATGAAGACTATATTCCTTTTTATGAGAGACTAAATGATAGAAGTGTCAAGCCCTAAACCGCTAAGAGGGTCTATGTAAGCTTCCTTATAGTATAAGTAACTTGAGCTTATCTTAGGATTGAATTACTTAATGTAACCCATTGAGTCATAATTAATTAATTAGTCATATTGAGTTCCAATTAATTAATTAACCTAATCCAAAAATATTATTCATAAGTTCTTGAGTAATCTTGGATATTACCGAAACGTTCTTATGCACACATATAAATAAAAATAACCTAAAATCCATCAAATAATGTGTCATCAAGGAATATGAGTTTGAGTGAGGACTATTGAGACCCTTAGAAAAATATTGGCTCTCTTAGAATCCAATTTTGAAATTAAATCAACATCTTTTAATAGAGAGTCAACTGCACTCCTATATCCTATGATATTAAAATAAAATACTAAATTCAAGTTTATGACTTACTATCCTTTCTATGCAAGCTCTCCATGAACTGGTGTTTGTAATTTAACGAGATGAATGTTATCAACCTCTCAAGATTACCTCTATGATCTTTTGTGTTGGGATTAAGCCCTTAAAAGCAAGACATGATGTAATCAAGTTAGACTTCATTGTTCCTTTATTATCCCTTTTATGTATTAACATTGTTCCGAGCATTTAAACTCATATAACTTGCATTGTATACGACTTAGGTGCATTAGGAAGAGAAGTTCACCCTTCTCTTGTGCCAAGATCTGTGGAGGGAAAGATCGGGTGGAAGACCTTTAAGTAGATAAGTTCTAGGATAACTATTGGGGATTCGACTTCTTCATCAGCTTGGAAACGATTTGGGAACATCTAGATCGTATGTTTTGAGTTTCTATCTCTAAATCTATGTTTAATGTTGGTTTTTAATGTCATATGCATTTTTTGTGATAGATTTAGAAAATCCTAAGATAGATGCATAAACCCTACATGATTTGGGCCTAGGGAATAAAGTAATCAAGAGTTCCTAGTACTTAGGTCTCGGATTTTCTTATAATGTGATCAATTCACATACTATAACTCTTTAATAGCAAGCCAAATTTCATTTAAGGAATTACTATGACTAGATTTCTTTATCACAAGTCCTTAGGATTATCCAAGGGAACACATGATCTCAAACCCATAAGATAATATTATGACTATTTTAAGAATACATGTTGCTATCTACCTTGATCAAAAGTGACCTAATCTATTGGGAATATATGACCACCTTAAGGTTTCACCCATAAGTCAAAGTCACTAAAGACTTCAACACTAGCTTGGTATCCTCTCAAGGTTGAGAGCTCATACAAATAGTAGTTTGGTATAATCATGACTACCTAATAATCAAGATTATAACTCACCATAGGTCTTGTCCAATGTGTAACCATACACACTAGCACACTCACCATGAGAAACTCATCATGATGACCAAAATAAGTCATCCCTTCAATCAAAGGGGTTGCACAACAACCTCAAATGGATGACCTGAGTCCATGAATTAATTGGGAACAACTCATCCACTTACAAGGAACTTATAATTTGGATATTCCTTATAACTTCTAATACTCCCAAATCATGTGCAATGTAAGTGATGTTAGGTTTGAATGCTCAATAAATATAATACATGAATAGGATAGTCACACGGGAAACTAGAATCATATTATAAATAATAAAAATCAAGTATTGTTACATCATGTCAAGCTTTTAAGGGTTCTATCCTAACAACCTCTCACTAGCCCTCAAATCATACTGAGAATATATTCAACACCTATACTATCCCTATGGTCATCAAAGACTCCAACAAACAAAGTCTTGGTGAAATGATTCATCAAGTTCTCCATATATGATATTTTGTTTCCAAAGTTACATTACCTTTCTATACTATCTCATTAATTAGGAGGAATTTCCTCTTAATATGTTTACACTTTTAGTGCTTTCTTGGTTCTTTAGATTGTGTCTTTGCTCCATTATACAAAACAATCCCATGGGCAATACAACTAAAGGAACTATCCTTAGTCCTATGAGGGGACTTTCTAAGCCAAACGACTTCTTTTGTAGCTTCAGAAGCTATAATATACTCAACTTCTATAGTGGAGTTAACAATGTAAGATTGCTTCAGACTTCTCCAACTAATAGTCATACCACATAGAGTGAATACAAAATCAAAGGTAGACCTAAAAAAGTTCTTATTAAATTGGAAGTTTGAATTTGTGTACCCAATGGGTACCAACTCATTGCTATGGAATACAACTCATCCTTCATTTTCCTAAGATACATGAGCATATGCTTGATTGATGTTCAATGCTTTGATCTAAATTGGACTAATATCTACACACTATCCCTATAATAAAGTAAATGTATAATTTAGGATAGATTATCTAAGCTTGGAAAAATTTATTTCAAGATTACCTAGACTTTTCTCTGAAAATATTAGGTTTAGAGGGGGTTTCTACTTTCTTGTGGGGTTCCTTGTTCATTCTCCTTTGGATGTGTCTTGACCTCTTAGTTTTATTCATTATGTATTTTCCATGTGTTCCTCTCTAAATATATGTTAAACCCCTATATATAGACTAACATTTGAATTTAGTGAAGATTACAACAAAAATATGCATAAATGCATGTATCAAGACAAAATCTAAAGATTTAAGGATAATGGAAATAAGGTGGAGAAGTTGCAATGCATAAAAAAGAGGTAAAGATGCACCAAATCATAGAAAAAACAAGAAAAATAGACATTGTTGATGCCAAAGCTATTGCTATACAAATATGATACAAGTCGAAGCAAATCGATATATCAACTCCTTGTATTTAAATTTTGATACTCGAACCAATAAAGGGTTCAACATACAAATTCTGGCTGAAAAAAGAGCCTATTATTAGTTCCTAATATGATAGAAGAAGGTATAATTTTGATACAAGGTAAAAAATTAGATGTAAGGCAAAATATATTGCCTTTCGTTCTAGCACATTTTAGATATAAGACCAAAATTTGGATATATCTAATACATTGGGATACATGGAGATACCAAGCTTAAAGGATTAATAAGATGAAAAAAAAATTGAAGTCTTTATCAAATTCAATCTGACACCACAATGAAATTTTTTCTGAGTTACGGATTTTAACATTCTGCTTTGAGACTATATCCAACTTGGCCCATTTTGACTTGTCTTCTCCCATATATATATTTTAAGATTTCCTACTATTTTTTGTATTGTTTTAGGATTTTCCAATTAGGGTTAGTTACGGTTAATATAAAAAGACCCTTGGTTTATGCTTTTGGGGATTTATATTGAGAGATATACTAAGTAGGAGGGAGCACCTCCATAGTTTTTAGATACAATAAAGTCTTTATTTTTCCATTTATTTTCTTTTTTTCTCATTCATTCATGACTATAAAGAGACATCCGTCCTCCATGTGTGGTTGAAAGTTTTTTTTATCCAAATGAAGGATTCCTTTCTGTGGGAAGATCCTCAACCAAGGAGTTCATCTTTAGGTAAGTAATGTAGGGCATGTTTGGTTGTTGTTTTTGAAAATTGTTTTGGAAAACAGTTTTTTTGTGTTTTCAGAAAAAAAAAAAAAAAAAATTGTGTTTGAGAACTGAATTCTGGAAAATAATTTTTCTTCTCAAAAAAAAAAAAAACATGTTTGGTTGAGTTAATAAATTTTTTTTTTATAATAAATAAAAAAACATGTTTGAAAGTTATTTTTTTTAATTAATAAAGTGTTTTCTTCCATTAATTTGATATTATAAATATATAAATAATTTTCATATGCATAATTCATTTAAATTAAAAAAAAAATTATTCCATTTTGAAATTTTTACATCAGGTATAATTTTCTTAAATAAATGATGACTTTGTAACTATGTGTATTAATTTCAATAATTTAAGGAAGAAGACAGGGTTTGCAGGTATGAGTGTGGTGGTTGGGTGGAACTTACCTTTGTGAAAACACAAAAACAGTTAAAAAAACACAAAAAGAAGGAAGAGAAAACACGAAAAACAATTTATTCTTTGAATAGATAAAAAACAATGAAAACATTTTTTTATTGTTCTCAAATAAGTGATTTTTGATAACACAAAAAATACAAAAGACAAAAACACACCCCCTTCCACAAACAAGTTTTTTGTGTTTTTTGTTTTCAAGAACGGAAAACAGCTCTTGAAAATAGGAACCAACAAGTCCTAAGAGTCTGTTTGATTGCTATTTTTGAAAACTATTCTGGAAAACAGTTTTTAAATACAATTTTTTTTTGTGTTTTTAGAAAAAAAAAAAAAATCATGTTTGGGAATTGAAATCTGGAAAACAATTTTTGTTCTCAACAAAATAAAAATAAAAACATGTTTGAAAGTTATTTTTTTTATTAATAAAGTGTTTTCTTCCATTAACTCGATATTATAAATATATAAATAATTTTCATATGCACAATTCATTTAAATTATAAAAAAAAAAATCAATTTGAAATTTTTACACCGGTTATAATTTTTTTAAACAAAGGATGACTTTGTCACCATGTGTAAGTATATTAATTTCCATAATTTAAGGAAGAAGAAAGGGTTTACAGGTGGGGATGTGGTGGTTGGGTGGAGCTCACCTTTGTGGAAATACAAAAAATAGCTAAGAAAACACAAAAAGAAGGAAGAGAAAATATGAAAAACATTATACTATTTGAACAATGAAAAAACAATGAAAACATCTTTTTATTGTTCTCAAAAAAGTGGTTTTTGAGAACACAGAAAACATAAAAAACAAAAACACACCCCCTCCCCCAAACAAGTTTTTTGTGTTTTTTGTTTTCAATAATAGAAAACAGTTCTTGAAAACAGGAACCAAACGGACCCTAATTCTCTATGTGATGGACCCAATCATAGTTACTATAATAGTTTCTTTCTTTTTGGATTTGTTTTTTATTAGAGAAAGAAAACTTTCCTTCAACCTTGATTCACAAACAAATCAAGTCCGGTATCAAAATTAACTAAAATTCAAATCAAGCCAATCAAAATGCAATTATTACATTAAAAAAACTCTATGAGACAATAAAATGGAGGAAGGCAAAATTAAAAATCTTAGTTTATACTTTATACTTCTTTATCAAGATACACATAATAAAGAATATTGTGCTTCTAAATAATTGATTAGAAAAGAAAATGCAACATACAACAAAGGAAAAACTTTAAAAGTATGTTTTGATCTCATTTTATAATAGATCAAGAAAATCAAATCTCATCCTTACAATTAAATATTGACAACTTTGCAAATATCTTCATAATTGTTATAATTTTTTTTTTATTAAAATAAACAAGGAACCTTATATCTATTTTTGCAAATATGTTATTACCCAAAAAAGACTAATTTTTAAAACTAGAAGGTTTTTAGTCTCTTTCCTAAATACTTGTGTGGCATTTAGATAACTCAACACAGTTAAAATAATTTAGAATTCATAATAAGCTACATTGTTCAACATAAAAGCTAGACAAGAACAAAGATGATAGTTAGAGGGGTTTGAAAAAAATAAGGTTTTTGCTACTCATTAATTTTTTATAAAGCTTTGGAAGCTCTCACGTCTTGGTTAAATGAGGTCTCCTTGTATTTATAAACACTTGTGAAACTCTTTAGAACCTTTATGGTTCTCTATAATTCTAGAATATTTTATATATAATTTATATGTGAATCAAATTCAAGAATTTGCAAGAACATTCCAAGATTCTACTCATAATATCCAAGGATTCCTACCATTTTATGGAGATGTGTCGATGCCTTTGGCTCCTTTGAAAGCTTCCTACCTTTATATAAGCTTAAATAAGAGTTCATGGGCTTAGCATTCCATGTTACACAATTAGTCCAACTCTTTTCTCTATCTTTTCTTATTATAGTAATTTATATAGCTCAAAAGACAAATCATTTGATGTTTTGTTGTATTAAAAAAATTTCTACAAATTGTATGATAAAAAAACAAAGTATAATTGATAATTTTTTATAACTTCACACCCTACATTCTCATAAAACCGTTTTTATTTTTATTTTTATTTTTACTTTTATTTTTACTTCTTTCATCTTAGGTAATTACATTTTTATTTATTTTTTTAATGTTAAATTTTTAAAATTTTTGTTTTGAAAAGAGAAAAAAAAAATCATATTTAAATGATCCATTAACTACAATAAAAAACAAATTTAAAACGTTGGAATAAAAAATGGAATAAACAAATTATAATACTTTATTGAGTATTTCAATAAAATTTAAAGTAAATTATTAGAAATTACATGAAAGAAGGTGAAATTTTGCATTAACGAAGTTTTGTTAGATCCCAACAAGGTTATGCACTTACCTAATTACCAATCATATGTGATACTCAATTTTTAAAAATATTATTATTAAAATTTTAAAAAATAGAAAATCAAACAATTTTGAGACTAAAAAACTATAAAAACAAAATATTAAAAAAAGGTTATTAAATCCACGTACTAGGTCATGGTTGTGGGCCACCATAAAAGCTTAGCCTAACATGATATGATGGATCGATCATTTGGTTTATCGAAATGAAAAGATATTGCAGAAACAAAGTTGTAATGCTTTCTAATAACATACTATATGTGAAGCTATATTGTCCTTACAAAGTTTTATCCATGTCGATGCATCTTGTATTTTAATACAAAAATGTTATACCTTGAACTCTCTTACATTAGTCATGTGATTTTTTTTTCTTTCTAAAATCCCATGCCTAGTATTCAAATACAAATAAACTTGCTATCCAAAAATGTAGTGAAATAACATATATACAAACTATATTGATATTATCCCAATCTTTTAGACAAATTAGTAGGCATCTCAATATTAGTTATGGAAAATTAGAGTCATATATTCTCTAAGACTGTGCATTTAAATGTTCTTTGGGATCTTTATTCTTTTTCTCTCTCCTTATGAAATTCTATATTTGGTTTAATCGTTCTATTTTCTTTCATGGTCCTTTTATGTAAAAGATCATACATACAACTTAACATCATTGCTATTCATAATTACATACTTAAGTTCTCTCAACCTCTCTCCACCCAAAACCTAGTATTCTCTCTTTTGTGTATCTCTTTTTACTCTTTTTACAAGTTTGAGATTTCTAACAACTCACTTTTCTACTATCACAAAAAATCTTATGTAAAGTCACATATTTATAAAGTCCTATGTAAATAGTAAGTTCCTCAATGCTAATCAAACTCAAAAAATAGCAATTTACCCAAAACTAAACTCTACAAATATTAAATTTCTCAACAATTAAAAATAAATCATTTGAGTCAAAATTAAGAATAATTTCCATCTTGACTCAAATTCTCTCAATTCATGCATGAGAGTATCTCTCTATGATACCCATCTTTGCAACCCTTATGAGTGGGTGTCATCATTGCACATTCAATAAGAGTAAAACATGTGTGAAGTTCAAACTCTCATTGAAATTTACATGAAAAACTTTGTCCCAATTAGTCCCTTTATTTGAAAGTAGAGTCTTGATCATCTTGTCTCTATTCTTTTAATCCAATACCAACATCTTGTTGAGTCTTCTATCTTGAATTTTTTTTTTTGTACTAATATAAGACTCCTCAAGTTGTGGCTCCACCATCATAGCTCCTCTTTAAATTAACTTCCCAATCAAGTTATTTAAAATTTTCATCATTTTCCCCTTTGTAGTTACCAAGGCACCTTTATTAATGTTCAAAATATTATTCTTTGTAGAAAAAAAACATAGCCTAGAGTGTCCAAAGCCCCAAAAGAAATAAAAATCCTTCTTATTTTAGGAGCATGATTAACATTAGTCAATGTCATCATAGTAGCATCAAATGTCTTCTTCACCTTCACCAAACGAATTGAAAAACCAAAAGACTTAATGTCCTAACGCCAACCTTAATGGCTTTAGAGTTAGAATCATTTCTTACTAAGACAATATTAGTGAATCATTGGATTTGTGATATCAAAACAAAATTTATAACCTAATTCTATTGTTATAAAGTAGGTTTTTCCCTATCATAAAAGTTTTAAACAAAAAGCTATGATAGTGTAGTGGCTCTACTTATTATCCACTAGGATGACAAATGTATGTAATACTTAAGAAAGAATATGGTGTGAATTGAGATGGTAATGATCAAAAGGTCAAATAGTAAAATATCATATATAAGAGTTAAGAAAGAAGATTTTAAAATCTCACCTAAATTGATGCTTGATTGGCCTTTAAATCTAGATCGATTAAACCCTCAAATTAGGAATCCTAATTGTATAGACTAATAATTCATAATTAATCTTAATTTATCTTTAATTACCTTCCAATCATCTAGAATCTTCTCTCACAATCAAAGGCTCTCTAAGAAAGTTCATAGTTTAATTAAAGAGAAATAATAGAAAATATCACATTTTCGCATGGGTAACTTTAATTTTGCATGGTCATGCAAAATTGAAATAATTTGGCAACATGCATGTTGTAAGTTCTCTTGACCATTTGTCATGTATGTGTGAAATTTTCCATGAATTGATTCATTCATATTCTTCAACCCCTATCCATCACCATTTGTGAAGTTCATCTCTATTTCTTTTCCTTTTACTTTCATTGATGCTTGGTAAAAGTCGATCAAATGTTTGTGCATATGACAGGTACACGCCTAATACCCTTTCATACCACATCTATATCAATTATTCTCATAGTTCTTGAGAGGCTTATCTCGTATACACTTCTCATTTTCTTGTTTTAACTTAGTATTACTTTACTTCTGGTGGTGCAATAAGGTTTTTTTTTTTGGGAATTTGAGGAATTACTACCATGAGCACCATGGTATTCGGAATTCCTTCCATGACCACAACTACATCCTCGTCCTCGTTCATATCCACAAGTTTGGGATGATATTGCATTAACTTTAGGGAATGGTTCAACCTAGTTGGACAAGACTAATGATTTCTCATCAAAAACTCATTATTTTGTTCAACAACAAAAATACATGATATTAATTCAGAGTATTTGGTAAATCCACACTTGATATTGTTGTTGTAGGAGCACATAGGAGGCATGGAATGTAGTAATTTTTTTAACATGTTTTCTTTTGTGATTTTTTTTCCACACAACCTTAACTAAAAGTTGATTTTGAATAATAAGAAGTTATATTCACTAACAATTTTAAAATCTTGTAACATCAAGTGCACCAGTCATATCGAGTTTTTCGGAAAATCACAATTTTTTTTTTTTGTGATTACATGTTTTCTTCAAATCACTCTATAGAGTAAAAGGATTCTTTACTGTAAGATTCTCATTTTTTAAACCTTTATGGAGATGATGACGAAGGAAAATCAACATTTTTGCATGATCTTATAGAGATGCTTGATTTTCTTTTTTGATTGTAACTCCAAGATTCACTACATGAGGATGTATTTTAGTATCAATGATTTAAGATAGATAGTTTTTTCTCGAAATGTTAAGTGCCACAAATTTGATTTTTGTGAGATTCGACATTGTCAAAGAACTTTAGATATATGACAAAATAATATTATTAGAATTAGTTACAATAAATTGATAACATTTAGTATAACTTTTTATTATAATCAAAATTAAATAATTTGTTTATTGCTTTTGACAATATATAACATAATTTAAATGAATAAAATCAATACTAATATAAATATGTAAAATTTATTCTATATAAATAACCTCAAGTATAAGATCCGATAATTAACTTAAGAGCAATTCGTACCAATGACATATTATAAAACAAGAATAAACAAAATGTAAGCTATAAAAGAGATTTGAGAGAATGGGAGAAATAATATGAAAAGACTCTTACTTGAGGTATGAATCCTTATACAAGGTAGAAGAAACCTTTTATAGGTTTCACTAAATGACCTTCCATCACTAGATAAGTACAAAGTTCATAAATAAACTTCAATGTTTTATAAATGAAATTCAATTTGGTCATTCACCACTCATTTATAACATATTGTATATTTTTATCATTTATTAATTTTTTTTAAAATATTTTATGAGTTTTAATATCCATTTAACCTAAATTTCTTGTTAAAATTTTGATCTATATTTTTCAATATATTCTTAAAATCCAATTATTAATAATTTCGTAAAAACTAATATTTAATCCCCGGATAGAAACGAATTTTGTATAGATTAAGATTAATTTTTTTTTTCAAAAAAAAAAAAAAAGTTTTAAAACCTCGGGTTCTGCCGTGTCGTGAAAATTAGAGAGGAGGTGGTGTGATCGAAAAATTATTCAATCTCTCGGTCTCGGGGCTTCTCTCTAAAATGGCGCAGCAAACATCATCACGGCCATGGTTTCTGGAATTGGTGCCTCTAATGGTTCTCTTTCTGATTGCTGCTCACGTCTTGGCTTTGGTACTCTCCTTTTTTTTTTTTTTCCTTTGCTCAAGCTTCGGCTTTCACTTCATGTTTTTCCGGTACAGATCTCTGATTCTGTCTCTGCCTCTCTTCATTCTTGTCGTTTTAGGTTTACTGGATTTACAGGTTAGCTACTGAGAAACAACCTCAGCGAAGAAAGGCACACTAGAAAACATTTCAATTTTCGGATGTACACTGAGGTAAAACCCTATATGTGCTTGATTTGATGTAATTTTTCTAAAACACGTTTTTATTTGTGAAAAATTTTAATGAGGAATAAGTGTTACAAGTGCTTACTGAGTTGCTTGATTTCTTTTTTGGAATAAGTACTACTGTTATTGAAGGCCTGTTGTTTTTATGCTTTGTGAGTTATTGTTTTGTTTCTGTTTGGATGCTGAGAAAATGTAGGAAGGAAAAGAAATAAAAATTTCTGAATCTTTGATTTTTTATGATTATTCTGTACTCAGAGGAAACAAAAATCTTCTGTTATCCAGACCAATGCAACTTCTTAAATTAGTTGAGGGTTTTTTTTTTTTTTTTTTTCTGTTCTTAGCAAAATGCAGTGTAAGATTCATGATTTCCTTTTTGCTCTATTTTCCTTAGATTTCTTTGTGACCAATATGTGAGTCAGAGTATTGAATCAATAGGCTTAAAATTACATGGAAATGGAGTAATGGGGCAAATAAGGAAAAGGTCAAAGCTATCGGATGATTACTATTGAGTTTAACCGTAGTTGGTAATTGTTACTTCTGATTCTTCTTTCCTTTTTTTTTTTTTAATTAAATTTAAATTGAAGACTTTGGAAAATTCTTGATGGTATGAACTTTCCAGGATGAATGAGGACTAAACATTAGCTTATGTAGGTTCCATATTTCCGTGTGGCCCAACTAAGTTGATTTTGTTTCAATTTGGTGCAGTCCCTCTCTAAATTAATGTTTCAACATTCTATGAAGATTGCATGGCTCTATTTTATGTTTTATGTAAAATTTTGTTTCAAGAGCTATCACTTTGAAATGGGGCTAATACAGAGAATGTTAACCATGGTGGTAACAGATAGTGAGGAAACTAAATGGATTTATTTCAAGAAGTCCTGAAACTGGTTCTATGATTGTTCCATTTTCTTCATTGGGACTAGTTGGCAATGATTTCAGATCTTCAACTTATATGTGAAAGACAGTGCATTCATTCAATTTCCATGGAATGTCCAAATTAGCTCCTAGTCTTTCTTTGATTCAAGTAGCACTCTCAAACTGTTGTCTGGTTTTCCCAAATTGGTGAAAGGTCAAATTTGGGTCTGGTGTTGCCTCAAACTAAGGTTCCCATTTTTCTTTTTTGAGGGCTATGAATTGATTTCATGGAATCTTTCATTTGATTTGTTTATTTATATTTCTTGCTTAAAGAAGGCAGCATTGGGTGGCTTTTCATTTTGTTCATATGGAGTTTTCTGGTTTTGATTGCTCAGACTTTCTTGTTTGCTAGCCAAAGGAAATTCTTGTAATATTTTCAGCAATAAAATTTGGGATAGACATCCAAGTGAGTTTTCATCTCTTCTGTTCAATGGAAATTGTATTAATTGTAGGGGAAAACAAAGACAGAAGCAAATAGTGCATAATGTCTAGCTCATAAAAGGTATATCCTTTCAATATTGCTTCGCTTTTGGTTGAAAGAATTGAAATCTCATCTTTTATGCATCAATGTAATGGTAATATAGTCAAAATTCATTAGGATCTTGAGTTTTGTAGATTTATATTGGGATCCTAGCTTGTTTGGGGAGATGTTTGCAATGAATGCTTGAGTGTAGAGTAGTAATTTAAACATTTGCTGCCTGTTGAGGGAATGAGAAGGACAAGAGAAAGGCCAGAAGGATTTTGAGATGGTCAGAAAATACATGGTTGCATAGGATTCATGGGGGATTTGGCCCTAGACATAGTTGAATGATGAAAAAAGGAACATTCATGTGATCCATTCCAAGTTGTCAGGAATCTTGGGATATTGTGCTTTCTTCGGTTCGGTTGAGTATGGTTACTCTATTCTGTAAATTCATTATATCTGTATTGTGTAGGTGCTGACTGCCTATAAGTTCTTTCTTGGTTAGTGAGAATGAAAGAAATGCTCCCAAAATCTATGGCAAATCTTAAGTTAAGGGTTTGTACAAATTAAGACTAGTGGCTAATCAAAGGTAATTCTGGGTTGCCTCACCTTACCTGCTCACCTAGGTAACCTAGGTAATTGCCTTTGACAAAACTATCTATAATTTTATTGGGAAGGCTAGTTAGCTTCAATATTTCTAGATTTGCTGTGGAAATACCCTTATTAGTTCTGATCCTCTAAATCCATGTTTTATACTTTGAAATTAGATTTTTTAAATTGTACTATTTATCTATTTATTTATTTATTAATTTCTTATTTCCTCACAAAGGCATAAGAAGGTCTATCTTTTCCTTTGCCATTGTATAGATTTTGTCATTATAGGTCACAAATGTGCTTATGAAAATTAGTGCATAGTAATGTAATTTGTTTAGTTCAAGTCTTACAATAACGCAACACAGATATGTTAAATAGTTTATTCCAGTGTTTTACAAACCGGACCGAATCGGCCGGTTCGACCGCTAGTCGGCCACCAATCCGGTCCGGTTCGACCATTTGAGCTGGAGAGCCTTCAAACCGTCGGAACTGGCGGTCTTCAGGTGAACCAAACGGTTCTCATCCCCCCATCCAGCCTGTCTCAGCCGTGCCTTCCACCCCTTCATTCTTCTCAGCCCCATGCGGCCCCCTCTGCCTTTCCCTTCCCCTTACTTCTTCCCAATCCCCCGCCCCCTCCCCACCTTTCTGTTTCCGGTTGGCGCCCCACCCCTCGCCAACCCTTCCTTCTTCCAACCCCTCGCGGCACCCCGTCATCACCCCCCCCCCCCCCCCCCCAACCCATCACCTTCCCCTCTTCCTTTTGGCTACCCCTTTCCCCTCTCTTCATTTCTAGATTTTTATTTTTTTATTTTTTTACCTCATCTCCATTATTATCTATTTTATTTTATATTGGTTATTTTTTTACTTTATGAGTTTTAAAACTTGTCATTTTAATTGAAATTAATAAAAACATTATAATTTAAATAAATTTCTGATTTTAAAATAAGTTTTTGATTTAAAAATAAATTTTAAAATTCAAATTTTAAATTAAAATTCTGATTTTAATTTAAATTTCTAATTTGAAACTAATTTTCTAATTTTCAAATAAAATTTTAAATTTTAAATAATATATAAATTATTATTTTTATTTTTATAATTATTTTTAATTTAATAATATATAAATTATATATTTATGATGACATCAATTCGATAGTGGTTCAACCAGTGAACTGATAACTTTTCCAATTCAGAAAGCATTGGTTTATTCTGAGCATGGTTGTGAGGTATTATATAGTACAAGGATATGGGTTTAAAATTGAGAACACCTACTTTTTTTTTTGGCTACATGTTCTTTAAACGGGTCATGTTCATTGAAGATGAAAAGCACACTTGGTTAGATCAATACCATCATGAATTGATCTTGTGTGGCCTTTCTCATTCTTTTGTTTGCATTTTGAGGCCAATCCTATGTACACCCCATCCACTAGGTTTGCTTTCCTGGTGCCATTCAATATAGTTTCTTGCCTATAAAAAGAAATATTTGTCCCAATTTGATGTTCTATGAAAATTGTGATTATTTACTTCTTTCATATATCCATTATGGAGTATAAAAAATTATTAAACTAAGGTTATGATTAATGGTTTATGCGTTAGCTGCATATCCTTGGTGTTTTTTAGCTACAGTGTTATCTAATTGCTATCCTCCTTTTCCAAATCTAATGCACCACATAATTTCAATATTTATATGTACAGGTTGTACATGCACTTTTTAATGTAAATTACCCGTCTTGACCCTGTGGTTTCCGTCCATAAGATTGTCCCCCTTAATTTATGAGTTGTGGCTCCTTCCATAAACTCATGCCCCTTTTAAAATTGCTCGCATGCTAGTCATAAATACCAAAAGATGCAAGACCTTTGAACTTTGAGATTATTCTTCTTACCAATAAGACTGTTGCTCACGTATCCATTTTTCACAAAGGACCTAGAACATGCTAAAAGTAGAAAATAAAAATTCTACAATCTGGGAACCTCCCTATGGTGAATGAAGGGGGGGTTTCCCTGCTTTTGTCTAAGTTTGCACATGACACTAATTACTGGAGTCTTATCCCTTCTTATAGGTTATATGTTGGTCAGGAGTAAGGATCTTTCTACAATTGACTCCCAAACAAAAAGACCTACTTTTGTTGGTGCAACAATGCCCTAAACCTTCATGGTTGAAAAAGAGACTAAGTTTCTTGAAATAAGTGACCTATTAAAGGATTTCACTGAAAAACTACCTCACTTAGAGATCTCCCACACCAAAATCTTCTCTCTTCCCTCTCAAACGATTGCATCGAGGGTAAGGCAAGTCCAAAATCCCAATCATGAATATGTCTAGTAAACCTTGTGTTCCAAGAATCTTATGGATCCACCAATTGCCTATGATCAACAACCAATGCTACTTCTATTAAAGGCAATTTGAACAAATCTGGGAGATGACTCCTTAATGTAGACTCCTTAGTTGAACTAGCAGACCAGGATTTTGTTCTTTTCTAGTTTCCATATCGAGCTTCTGCTTAGAGAATGCAAACAATGTCACCTTCCTCTAGTAGTCTTCCAAAGCCCCAAACTGACAGTCCCCTACTTTCTCTAGAACTTTTTCCTTCTCACAAAACTCACCCAAATTACCTTCCTCTATGTCTCTCTTTGTGGCAACTCTCTGCAACAGTTTCTAGTAAAACCTTATTAAGGATTAGAAAACTCCTTACTATAAGTCACTTCTATTCCCACCACAACAAATAGTCTACCAATTAATCAAGTTCATTGCCCATTTAGAAACTCCATAGTCTCTCCTGCCACCATCCTTTGAGAGTCTGTTACATATAAAAAATCACTAGAAAAGAGTACATGACATAGATTGGTAAACTGGAAATAGTGCTTTTAGTAAGTGTAAAATGATCATCTTTAGAGAGGTGCTGCACCTTATATTTCGGGGAGCCTCTTTCAAAGTCATTCCTCAATTGAATGCTTTGCATATTGATCCTTTAAAGGAACACAAGGAATCTAAAAATGTATTTAGATAATTAGACAACAAATTCACTCCTCCAAACTAATTCTCTTAAAAAAAGATGTTGGACCCTCCACATCTCCACATGCCCACTTTAATAAACTCACTCTTCCCTACCAATGAAAAAGGTGCCTTTTGGATATGAATGATTGGTGGTAAATATGGAGAGGAAGAGGGTGGGTGGTAGTCCGGTGTAGCTAGAGATGGGTAGGGAGTTCGTCTTTGGAAATCCATTAGGAAGGAGCGAAATTCTTTCTTGGGTCATTTTTCTTTTAAGGTGGGTAATGGGAGGAGGGTGAAGTTTTGGACAGATAAGAGGTGTGGCGATGAACCGTTGTGCATTTCTTTCCCTTCTTTATTTGCTTTAGCTATTGCAAAAGAGGCTTGGGTGGTGTATCTTTGGATACCTCATGGGGAGAATGGTCATTGGAACCCTTGTTTCTCATGACCTTTGAATGATTGGGAAGTGGATAAAGTTGGGGATTTATTTGTCAAGTTGCAAGGAAAGGTAGTTGATATGGAGGGGGAAGATAAGATGGTGTGGATGAACAATCTTAATTTCCCTGTGAAGTTCTTATATGCCACTTTGGAACCAGGGGCTGCTGTGTCTTTTCTAAGGCGGGTAGTTTGGAATTCGTGGGTCCCTTTGAAAGTTAATTTTTTTTTGTGTAGGAGGCAACTTGGGGAAAAGTTTTGACTTTAGATCAACTTTAAATGAGAGGGTGGTCTTTGGTCAATAAGTGTTTTCTTTGCAAAGAATAAAAAGAATCCATAGATCACATCCTCCTTCATTGTTCTCTGGTTAGGGTCCTTTGGCAGCTGTTGCATGCTATTTTTGGTATTCACTGGGTGCAAGCTGCTACAGTAAAAGAGGCTCTTTTAGGTGGCATGGTTTGTTTGTGGGTAGAAGGAGGAAAAATGTTTGGAGAGCAACTCCTTTATGTCTCTTTTGGACGGTTTGGAAGAAAATAAATCTTAGGGCATTTGAGAATGAGGAGCATTCAGTTAAGTTTTTGAAAATGTTCTTTTCTAGAAATTTGTTTGCTTGGGTAAAACGGTATACAGAGATTTTGTCAGTCTTTATTTGATTTCTTTGGGTGGTTGGGTTCTGGTTAAGGGTAGGGGTTGTTGGGGTTTTTTCTTTTCTCTGTGCTTTAAGGTGCCTTTTTTGTATACATTCTGTGTACTTTGGAGTGTCCTTGTGGCGTTTTTATGTTTTAATGCATTTGTTTTTATTTCTCAAAAAAATATAAACTCAGTCTTCCCCAAAGTGATCTGTAAGAGAGACAGCCTGAAAACAAAGCATAATACCCCTCAAATGTAGCAGCTAACAACATTAGCATCACAAAAGAATGTAATATCATCAATGAATAATAGATGAGAAATGTCCCATCTGTGTCAACCCTTCCCCCCACCTTAAAATTGGTAGTGAAAACCACTATTCAAAATCCTTGAAATGAAATACAATACAGCCACCATTACAAAGATGAATAGATAGGGGAAAACAGGTCCCCTTGTCTCAGGCCTCTCAAACTTTGGAAAAAACTAGATGACCATTCATTAAGACTAAGAATCTATATTAGATATAAAAACTTTATCAATCTATCTTAGTTCTGATTGAAAGCCATTTTTTTTTTTTGTTTTCATTAAAACCGAAAACCCCTATAGGCCAATTTAGCTCTTGAACTCTTCTATCTAGGATGAATTGTTTCATTCTCAATAAGAATATTACTAGAGATCTGACTCCATCCAGAAACACGTTTTCAGATTCTAAGGCCACTTCCCATCCACCTTCAGAGTACTAGTGAAGATTTGGCTAAGAGTTTGTGGAGACTGCTAACCAAACTAATAGGCATAAAATCTTTAATGTCTTTGTCCTACCTTTTTAGAGTTCAATGCAACAAAGGTAACATTGAAACTTTTCTTAGAAGATCCAGTAGCACAGAAATCCCTAAGGAAAT
This sequence comes from Vitis riparia, assembly GCF_004353265.1. NCBI lineage: Eukaryota > Viridiplantae > Streptophyta > Magnoliopsida > Vitales > Vitaceae > Vitis > Vitis riparia. Next base: position 8,045,814 of record NC_048434.1, on the reverse strand, counting down.
CCAATAAATTTCCTTTAACTGTCTTCCAGTTATTTTGTCAAAAAGCCATAGTAACCCCCATCAAGACCAAGGGCTTTGTCCCCTTCAAGATCAAATAAGGTTGTTAATACCTCCTTCCCAAATAGCCTCTCAAGTTTCATTCTACCCTCATCAGTGACGTTAAAGACAGCCCATATATGCAAGATAACCTGTAGGTCCAAGTATATGGTTCTGGGAGAAATCTGAATATCCCCCATGGAACTGGGCACTGTGGAAGAACTTAATGTTCATATTTTCTTCCCTTTTTTGGCATGAGGCATAATTTCACATTTATTTATTAGAAGTATTCTTCAGGAGGCATTTTTTTTGGGGAATGAACTTTTACAAGCCTTTTGGTTGTGATTTTTTTGCTTTATTATTTTCAGATGAGCTTGAAGGGTGAGGTTGTTATTCAGTTAGGGTGTACTACTGTAACCATGTCATGTCTCTCATCAGATCAGTGATATGTCAAAGCTTCTAGATATTTACTGTGAATTCTATGGCTTTTTTGGTAGAGGTAGTTGAAGCCTAAACCACAAACCTTAAACCAAAAGATTCTTTATAAGAATTTGAATCATTATATATTTCTTTTTAGTATTGTTTCTTATTAGGATTAGTTGGTATTTAATTATCATTTTAGGCCTCTCGTATATGAAAGAAAGCATAGGTTGGGTTGTAGCAAGCAAGGCTTTTAAATGTTTGCATAATGGGATATATCACACCTACAACTTCAGGATATTTTAAGAGATGTGGGTTGCAGAAAAGTTGGAAAACTTTCAAAGAATGAAGAGATTTTCAGTAGAATTTAATGTAATCCTAAATGTTTAAAATATAGAAAACATGGGTATGAAAGTTTGACAAGTTTAGGCAGTAGGTTATGCGCTACCAGCCAAGAAATTATTACACATTGAGAATTAGGAGGAATTTTTTTTTCAGATATTGAAATGTTATAACGGGCATGTTTGCACAAACCAAGGCTAGATGGAGTGTGCATGGGTGGCTCAAAAATGCATTTTCTATTTTAAATGGGGCAAGTATAATATTGCTGCTTGAATTGGTGGCAATACTTTTGTAGGTTCTGTTGTGACTAATCCATCTTCATGTAGTATCAAACCTGTTTATGCAAGTTTTCCTTTAAAATGCAAGAAATTCAAGGGCAGATAGTCTATATTGAGTGGTGACCCTTGTGATCAGGGCTACCATCTTATATCTGCTCTGGTTTTGGACAATTGAATAAGAAAGAATAACATATTATTTTGTGAACTTAGTGTTTGTTAATCAAGAATTTTGATGGTTTTCATTTTTTACTTTAGGAGTTCATTTTAACCAATAAAGATGAATTATTAGATTTACAAGACCCTGATGTGTGCAGAAATTATTCTATCCATTGAGAACACACAACATTGAAGAACATGGGTATTTTTGGGTTTTTAAGGAATTAGATGGAACTCCATGCAGAAATGGAAGTCTATGGTAATGGCTCATGGCTGGTCTGAACTTATTTGATTTCTACGATGAGAACATAGTTTTTGTACATGGTCATATGTGTGAATTATATATTAGGTATTCACATATGCAGAAGTTGTAAGTATGACTCAAAAGGTGCATAATATGGAACTGAATCCTCATGTCAATCTAAATTTTCAAATTTTCTCTTAGTGAATACTCATATGGAACTTCTGCACTGGTCCTTCAGCCTGTCTGGGGATGTTACTCGCACTCTACCCAACTATGGTTAATCTTCTCTTCTATCAATCTGGTGACATCCTTGTTGATTATGCTTGTTTATTTTTTAGCACATCAGCTAATCTAACTATTAATATTATTCAGCGATCCATAAGAACTGGTAACTTGTCAAATTGGGATGTGCGAATACTGTTACTCAAAAGCCAGTAACCCATTGACTCCTAGATTTAGCACAAAGTGACATTAAGAGGGTGTTTGTTTTTTAGCTTTTTGCTAAAAGTAATTTTCTTTTAGACTTTAGTTGTTTGTTTTTCTACTTTTTCATGACTTATTATATACTTTTTGCTGAATAGAAAAAGTCGAAATATTTGGTTTTTTTTAATTAGAAAAAGTAACATGCTGATTTTTCTTTACCTTTTAATGCTTAATAGAAATAAAATATTGAAAAAACAAACAGTCTAATACTTAACACTATTAAACATTAAAATTTTATTTAGAATTAAGTAAAAAAACAAACACCACCTAAGACTTTTTCCCACTCTTAACACAGTAATTGTGTTCTGTTGTCAATAGCTTTTGCTACTCTTATTCTCAAGAAAATGGGACTAACCATATTTCTTGTTCTGCAGGCAGTTTAACAGTGGATTTGATTGGATACAATGACAAAATGTTATGTATATACAAGATTGTTTGTAAGATGCTGCATTTACGCATTCATTAGTTTCAATTCTTTTTCCACAGAAGATGCGATATGTGGGCCTTTGCCTCCATGATGTTCCCCGGAAGTTTTAAGCTTTGCTTCGTTTAATCAGATTGGACCTGGCCTTTCTTTTTTGGGGCTTGGCCAGAGTACGGTGCTGAGGCAGGGCAGGCTTTATATTTGAATATTTTGAAAGTACTTTTAGTCTGGTGGGATCAGGCTTTGGAGAAATTAAAATTTGGTTTCAAGATGATGTGATCTTTGGATGTAGAAATTTTCTTGCATAACTTATTTTTTTTTTCGCTCTTATTGCTATTATTATTTGTGGCAAAAATCAAATTTGATGACATTGAAATCAAATGATGAGCAAACTGTAGGTTATGAAATCTCATTTCAGAAATTCAACTCATAAAAGTAATTGTGCATAGACATTTATTCTTTGATGGTGAATAAAGGGAGTATAATAGAAGTAGAGTGCCAAAAAATTCACGCGAAAGTATACGAAACATATACAATGGCCGCTGAAAAGAACAAGCAAAGAAGATGAGGTATAGCAAAAACTAGTCTCTCTTCCCCAATGAGAGCTCTCTTTTTCCTCCTTTGATGAGAGTTCAACCAATCAATGAAGTTAATGAGGACATTGGGTCTTGGTCTAGTCTATATACAAAATTAGATTCATCCAATTTTTAAAGATTTAATTCAATTTTTTTTTCCAAAGGAGTCTTCAAAGAGTTGAAGTCCTTGTAGTTTTGTGTTGTTCTTGGTATGATTTTTTATTTGACGAATTTCCTTGGAAACTAAAACTTTTAAGCTCAAATAAAAGCATTAGTTTCTGAACTTTGTTTTGTTATTGTCACAATTAAGTTTAAGGAAATCTTGGGCTAAACATGTGTAGATTTGATCTAATTGATAAATACAAGGGAGAGGGACTACAACAGCTTCGCCCCTTTGCATTAATTGCACTTAGTTTTTGGCTGGCTGACAGATTTTGGAATATGGCAAATCCTGCTGGAAGGATTTCCATGCGTAAATCTGACCTAATTCTATAGTTTGAGCCCATGGTGAGCACAAATTATATTTTCCTTCGGAATAGGTGTTTCTTAGGAAATCTTTTAGTGAAACAGATGCTAACCGGTCAGAAAACGTTTTTGCAATACATGGGCAGAATTCCATGGGAATTGCCAAAAAAAGAAAAAAAAAAAAGGGTTGGAAACATGTTTACCACTAAATGTTTCCCCTTCTCGCAATGTCTTTGCTCCCTTCAACTTGAACTAAATCACTTTTAAGTACTACACCCATTGCCCATCCTTACATGTTGGTTGAAAGATTAAGTTCAGGGCTGTTTGGAAATGTTTTGTTGGGCGATTCTCAAAAAAAATTTTAAGAATAATTTTTAAAAATAATTGTTTTATGTTTTTTACAATGAAAGTTTATTTTAAAACTTCAAATATTAAAAAGCTATTTTTTAGAATAAGTTTTCAAAAAACTGTTTTGTAGTAAAAGATTGTTAAATGTGTTTTTAAATTTGAAAAACAATTTTTTTTTTCTTTTAAAAAGAGAGAAATATTTTCAAAAGCAGTTCTAATCAGAAAATTTGTTTCACCATTCAAGCCACCTTATGGATTGTCAGGAATTTTAAATATAAAAAATATAAAATTTATGCACATGTTTCTTGCTTGATGAACAGTTTTTTTTTCCCTCTTTAGAGCAATGGCATATATAAAAGAAGTAGACTTCGTATAAAGCATCATATGTTTCACCATTCAAGCAACCTTTTGGACTGTTAGGAATTATATATATCAAAAAATATAAAATTTCCAATAAAAATTCCTAATAAACACGATTTCCTCTTCTTGTTATCCTACTTTGCATTGATCATACTATCCGATGCAATACCTTTTGTTTTGAATTCCATGTTGCAGATGGATCTAGCTAGTTGATCATCTTTATCAAAAGTTCGTGCTTAATTTTATAATATCTCACATTAAATAAGAACACAGAAGTTTTTCTTAACCCTATAGATTTGTTTTAAAACTATGTAAGCTCTTTTAAATTTAGAATGCACAATATTTACATGATTGGATGTGAATCGTTACAAAAAGTATTAAAGTCAATAATTGACCTCGGTATGGGAGTTTGTTTGACCCTATAAATGATATTTGTCTATCTGGTTACATAAATTTATAGGATGCAATAAAGACGTGTTTACATAGAGGATAATTGTAATATTTTACATTGAATAATGTCAAGTATGTGATTCCTTTTAATTATATAAATGTATTTTAAAATTATGAAGACTCATTTAGATTTAAAACTAATATATCTACTTATAAGTTCTACATTCATGATTATGGCCCAACACCATCACAAACTGTCTTTCTTACTCCTCTTTATTATTTAAAGGTTGAGGATATTCATCCAATAGGTAAAGCAAACTCCTTAATTAATAGACGGTGGAACAAATAGAGTACTTTATCATGACGAGGAGGACTTATCCTCTTATCCTCCCCTTTGCTTAGACGTTTCATACCTTCCTTTTCAACTTAACTTTTTTACTTTTTGAAGGGGTTTTTCTTTCTACTAGAGATGTTTCAATTTCTCAAATACAATGATTTATGGGATTGTATGGTTATATATTTTTTATTTAATTTTTCCCATTTTGTAGGATACAAAATTTGTAAGAATTGGTCAACTTTCTTAATGTAATTTAGTGGACTGTACCCATGTTTTCTATTGGGCCCAGACCAGAGGAAAAGTCCAGGAAAAGAAAATTAAATTATGAAGGAATGTACCTTTTTTCAAAATTTTCACAAGCTTGGTCTAAAGGGGTCGGGGCTGCCTTTGGACTGAAATTTTCGGAAGGAACTGGGCGGAGCTTGGGGCCCAGCCCCAGAGGCCAAATGCCGATTTTGCATCGAGGTGTTTAGAATTTAGAAATTGTCAAGCTTGTTTTCGGTTGTTCGAAGGTCGAAAGTCATTTTCTCAGATATGGAAACATTTTTTTCCTGCTCTTATCACATTGTGAACATTTTGAATTTTGTGGGCATTATAGCTTTCTTTGTCAAGATGTTACTTCATACCTCCTGTTCAGCTTCCAGAGACATCATTTCTTTGTCCACTTGAAAAATAAAAAAGTTGTCTTTTTTGGATTAAAGGACAGAGTGGGAAGGTAGGTTTTTTGGACTAAGTAAAAGCTATGGTGTCATCAGCGAGCTAAAAGAGACAGGTAATGAGATTCTGGCCGACATGATGCTGTAGCATATATGCTTTTGCATGCTAATGAATGTCAAAATCTGTCCTTGATTTCAAAGGTGAATCACACGCACAGCCGACACGAAATATAGTCCATAAATTCAGGCGGTTTCATTGATGACAATTCAACAAACACTTGGCCTGCGCGTTCTAAGACCACTGTTTTGGCATCACGCCTCTTCCAACATTCTTGGTCAGGGTTGCCCGCCTACAAGACCATTTGAATGGTCCGTACTTGCTCAAAAAAAGGCCCCTTCCAGGCTCCACCCGCCTTTCTTTGCATTCTCGAAGTTCCTTTTGATTCTTTAAATCAAGTAGCATTCATGTGTTGTCTTTATGGTATGAAACCCTGAAGTAAAATCTAATGTATCATCTTGCTAGGGGTAGGGCTAAATTGGTAAATTGGTTATCATGGTTTTATTTGTTAAGACAACAAAGTCCTTTATTTAATGATACTATGTTTTTTTTCCTTAATTATCATTGATTTTCCATAAATTGTATGGTTGGACACTTGTTTTGAATTCAATACAAAGTTTGTGTTGAGGAATCTTATAACTTAATTTAAAGTATATTTTAGAAATAATTGATTAAAATGGACGAAACACTCTCCATATTCATGAATTTATCAATTCAAGTAACCAATTTTTTATATAAATATTTTTAACGATTTCAAGTATTTATAATATATTTAAAAAAAAATTATTATTTGTATAAGAATATAATAAGGACATTTTTGTCATAGGTTAAAAAAAGGATGAAAATTTCTATTTCCAAATAACCCTACATTTTACTTTTCATAAAAAAAAAAAAAAAAAGCTTATATTTGCTAATCATTCTACAAAGCAATATTTTGGTTTTTAGAACAAATAATAAGAAAACATGTTTTATAACCAAAAAATAGAAAAAAAAGTTTTCTATTCTTACAAATAAAAAATATGATGTTTTCTAATAATATATTTTAATTATTTTTAATTTAAAAAATAATTAGATAAATATAAAAAATATTTTAAAATAAAGCATGGAGTATATATAAAATATATTCTTAAAAATATTTGAAAATATAAAACAAATTGAAAACATTTTAAATCTTTAAATAGACGTTTGTTTTACAAAATATTAGAGAACCATTTTTCTAAAAAAATTCTAAAAAATTATCATTTTGAAAACATATGCAAAATTTCCAATTTCTAGGTTTGGTTTTAATGAATAACCTTTTTTTAAAAACTTTTTTGCATGGTTAAACATGAATAAAAAGGTTTAGAATTATGAGAAATTATTAATAGCCTTTGTCATTTTGGCAATGCCAAGTTTATATTAATTTTACTTGTAGCGTACTCGATATATGATTTATAAAAATAAGATAGACCTCTAAAAATATGGAGCTTAATCTAGGGACATAAACAAAGGACATAAAATATTAATTATTTATGTTCTATAATATTTATCACAAGTTTAGATATTTTCTTTACCATACATTCCACAAAATTATTATCATGTCAATATTACCCTTTAAGCTTCCTCTTTTTCTCCGCCAACCACCATAAAAATTTATTTTATTTTGACATGACAATTCAAAACTTATCTTATCATGATTTTTTGTTAAAAAAAAAAAAAAAACATGTGACAAACTACCATACCACATAATTTTCTTTTTCTTTTCTTCTTCTTCATAATATCTTCACATTTTTGCTTTTTTTAATGTGTCAGCTTTACCAAATTTTTAAAAGGAAATTATTTTGAAAATCTTGGGAAAATTGAAATTCAATCCATAAATAATTTTAATTTCAACTACAACTTGGAATTGAACATCAATATCAAGATGGAAATCAAAATGTTTAAAATTGAAAAACACTAGTGAAAGGATAGTTGGATTTAATTTGTCAAATTCTATAACATAGTTATTTCTTCCAAAGAGAAATGATACTTGGAAATCACACTTGATTAAGGATTAAAGTTTTTGAAAATTTTCGTTGAAATTTTAGTAATTTATTAATATAGGAGAAGTTAAATCTTTTGTGATTTCATTAATTAGTTACCTTTTTGCACAAACACTTTTAAGTGTGAATGAAAATTAAGCTTTACTTAAGACAATTTTCTAACTTTTGACAAAAGATAAAAGGTGAAGCTAAAAGTATGCTTAATTTCAAACACAAAGTGTTGATATTATGAAAGGGTGCCCCATTAGTTTACGAGTCTCAATAAAGTCCATGTTTGATTCCAAGCCATCTTCACACTCAGAAGATTGCAGATGTTATAACATAAGCTGAGAAAAAAAGTGTATGATACCCATTCTATACACTTGCAAAGATGCCCCATAACAGTATTATTGATCACCTACTAGCTACTATTAAAGCATGACTTAAAACTAAAGTTAGCATGCATGGCGTTGGCATGTATAAAAAGCAAATCTTTAAGGAAAACATAAAAATTTGTACTTATTTATTTGATTTACAAGTACTTACCTTTATCGGATGCTTCTTTTGTGCCTTAATGGAAAACTTCTAGCTTAAGTGAAGATATCTCTAAAGATTTTCTCAACTCTCACCTCTCAAAATCTATACTTCTTTCTCTCTCTCTCTCTCTCTCCCTCTCTCCCTCTCTCAATGTAACTTTGATGAGAAGGAATGAGTTTCAAATCCAAGTCTCAAATGATACCTTCTGTTATTAAAAGAAAAGCATCCCAACAATCCAAATTTAATGGATTTGATGCAGTGGAGTCCCCTTTGTTCCATTCAACTAGTATTAATCCTTATATACAATTAGACAAAAAAGATGGACATACGAGGATGAGTGCCCATAGGTTTTGCTTTATATTTTTGTATAAAAAAAAATTAAAGAATTACTTTATCTTATAATGAGTCTTTATCATACCCTCATTTTGTTGAATGAAAATAAGTAGATGCGAATATTTTAATTTAAATATTCTATTAATTTAATAATGAAACTAATTTTATATTTTATAAGAAGCGGGTCATGTCTAAGTGTGTGTTTATTCTTCTATTTTTCCATAACTTATTATAACTTTTAAGCTAAATTGGAAAAAAAATCAAAATATTTAACTTTTTCTAAATGAAAAAAGTAATGTTAATTTTTTTTATTTTTTAATACTTAATAAAAATAAAATATCCCAAACACCTACCACTTAAGACTTAACATTATTAAATACTATTTAGTTTTAAATTATATTTAGAATTAAGTAAAAAAATAAACATTACCAATGAAAATATCTTACTAGGTCCTCAATTGCTCAATGTCAATTTGACATTAAATTCGTAACCATTTAGTATATGTTATTAAAACAATTTATCTTTCTATCTACTAGTAATATAATGAAACAAAAGCTCAATTAGTTATAATAAATAAAATTAGAAAACAAAATAAAACTCACAATCTAGAAAAAAAGAAAAAAAATGATTCCTAAAACGTTCGCAACCAAATACCAAGTGACGTTATTAAAAATATATGCCTATGTTTATAGTCGTAGAAAGAATATAAAAGGTAAAAGGTCAAACATATCCCATAAATTTTGCTTTTGGTTCAAATGTACCCATATTTTGTCTATTATTTATTTTATTTTATTTTTTCCTTTCAATTTACTCTAATTTTCTTATTATTATTACTACAATTCTTACAAATATTATTAATTTTATTATTACTATTATTGTTATTATTACTATGACCAATTATCAATAATGATAACAATATGTACTATTGCTATTTTTAATATTAATATTAGTACTTATATTATTTTAATTATTATTATTACCAAAATTAATAAATTTTTTATTATTAAAAATAATAAAAATGCTTTTAGAAAAAGCATGTGATTATTAACATCAAATAAGATTTACTCCATACATGAGAGATGCATATGCCTTGTATGGAGTAGAACATGAAATTTTATATATTAAAACATATTTGTATGCTCAGCGCCTATGAGCTTCAAAGTTTTAATTTATTTTATTTTCCAGTATTTTCATGATGCCCAAACATAAATTTTGTTTAACTTGCAGCCAAAAAGGCAAGAAATTGCTCAAAAATTTCCATTAGAAAATCAAAACTAAATTCACTAAAATCCAATTGAACAATCATCACTCCTTGTGCCACAATTTAAGAACATATTCTCAATCTTTTCCCCTAAAATCCTTGCCTATCAATGAAGGAAGGCCAAAGAAGAAAAATTATTAGATTTTTTATGTCCAGAACTAATAGTACTTGTCTTTCTTCTTGGGCTTGTGATCATCTCCATTGGTTGTTTGTTGCTCGGATCTTCCATACTATGCATGTGGTTTGGATAAACTTCGTCACAAGGAATGTTGGACCAGATACTGTGATGACCTCGCACAGACCCTCTCAAGCACTTTTCCTAGTGGTGCTTGTAGTTTCATTCAATCAGTTCTCACTAACCAATCACTTCATATGGGACCTTTGTGCTGTAAGTGATGAGGGGGAATTGTTGGCCAACAACTTGCTCTCTACTTGAACAATGACTCTTTATCAAATGGCGGGATTCCCATTGCTTTATTTTGTGTCAACCCTGGAATTTTCTTTTGGTAGAGCGTCGAATTTGATGGTTTGGGTAGTGCCTAATGGCCACTTAGGCTTGCAATTCTTCATTCTCATGTCTTAGCCATTAGGCATCCTAAAGCAACAACTGTATACGTTGTTTATGCTTTCTCTACCTCTTCTTCATCTTTGCTTACAAGGCGTTGAATCTTTCATCAATGGTTGTAGGTTGAGTGTTGGTTCTAGTTCTGGAAGGCAAATTTGCCAATTTTTTATTTCTATTGTGATGCCTTTTTAATCATTCCCATAGATGATGCCAATTTTTGGTATATGATCAACAATAACTTTATCTACTTAGTTGCTAGGTGAACCTACAGAATGAGTATCCAGATGGTTGTTCCAAGCACCCCCCTCTAATGGTTAAGTTAACTTTAAGCATAGTTTCAGGATGGGATCAAATACGTGTCTTTCATTTGATATATGATGTGTTTTTATCTGTGTTTTAAAAATCGAACTGGATCGGTCGGTCTAACTACTGGTCGGTCATCATTCGGGTTCGGTTCAACCATTTGAGTCGGCCTCAAACTGTTGGAACCAATGGTTAGACTAGTGAACTGATTGAACTGATTGATTTTTTATGAACCAAACGGTTCAAAACCAACCCTTCCCCATTTTTCTTCCCCCTCCCAGATCTCGCCCCTACGTCTTTCCCTCATTCTAGATCTTGTCCCCACCCTCCCCCTTCCCCATTTGTTGGCATTGTTGTTGTCATTGCCACTGTTGCTACCACTATCGTTGTTGCTGCTACTGTTGCTACCGGTTCCGCTGCCCTTCAATCCCTCACCTCCCATCTCCAGCCAATAGCTATAGTTGTAATCCCATTTTGAGATTTTTTTTTTTTTTTTTTGCAATTTTTATTTTATTTTATTAGTTTTTTCCTTTATTGTATATTTTATTTTAAATTTATTATTATTTTTTAACTTTATGATTTTTAAAATTTGTAATTTTAATTTAAATTAATGAAATCATGATTTTAAATAAATTTTTGAAAATATTGTAACACTTACATTTTAAATAATTTTTTAATTTTAAAATAAGTTTATGATTTAAAAATGAATTTTAAATTTCTAATTTTAAATTTAAATTTTGATTTTAATCTAAATTTGTGATTTGAACCTAATTTTCTAATTTTCATATAATTTTATGATTTTCAAATAAAATTTTGATTTTTAAATCATATATAAATTTTGATTTTGATTTTTTATAATTAATTTTAATTTTAATAATATATAATTTATATATTTATGACATCATTGGTTTAATCGTAATTCAATCCTCGGTTCGACTAGTGAATCGTGAAATGATAATTTTTTTTATTTAAGATCGGTCTGATTCTAAAAACATTGGTTTTTGAAAGGATCTAGTAATGTTAGTGTTTCCTTATAATAGTCATTTATTGCAACTTAAATGCGTAACATTTTGTCATTTGTTGTTGCTAACGACTAGCTATTGTATTGGGTAATGATTGATGCGTGTGAAGCGTGTAACGGTCATATTTCAAAGTTTTACTACCCGATCGCGTATTACTTAATGAGACCTGTCCAAGTTCCAAGCTAAATGGATGACATATTCTCGTGAGGCTGAGGCTATCAGACTAGCCTCTAGGGCCCACAAGCTCGGTGTAAAAAAGATCGATTGTGGTTTCGGAAGGAACTGGACGGAGCTTGGGGCCCAGACCCAGAGGCCAAATGCCGACTCCACATAAATGTAGATAGAATTTAGAAACCATCGAGTTTGTTTTCGGGTGATACATTTTTTCTCTCTCCTCTTTTCGCAGTCTGAAAAGTATGAATTTTGTGGACATTATTTTTTCTTTGTCCAGTTGTGTCTTCACACCTGTAAAGCTTTTGGGGAAAACATTTCTTTCTCCCCTGGAAAAATCAAAAAGTTGTTTTCCGATTAAAAGACAGACTGTGGAAAGGTGGGTTTTTTGGGGCTAAGTAAAGCTATGGTATAATTTGTGAGCTAAAAAGAGAGAGATAATGGGATTCTCGCCCAAATGATGTGTAGCATAAATGCTTTTGTATGTTAATGAATGTCGAAATCTGACCTTGATTTCAAATGAGAATCACACGCACAGCCGACACCATATGGTCCATAAATTCAGGCGGCCAGCCTCGTAAGGACCATTTTACATAAATGACAATTCAACAAACATTTGGGCTGCGCACCCTAAGACTAGTGTTTTTGCATCACGCCTCTTGGAACATTCTTCTTCAAGGCTGCCTGCCTACAAGACCATTTAAAAGCTCCGTGCTTGGTCAAAAAAATGCCCCTTCCGGGCTCCACCGACCTTTCTTTGCATTCTCGAAGTTTCCTTTTGATTCTTTAAATTAAGTAGCATTCATGTGTGATCTTTATGACATGAAACCCTAAAGTAAAGTCTAATGTATTATCTTGTTAGGGGTAGGGCTAAATTGGTAAATTGGTTATCAGGGTTTTTTTTCCCTTAATTATCATTGATTTTCCATAAATTGTTATGGGTGGGCTTTTGGTTTAATTCATTACAAAGCTTGTGTTGAACCTAATAATCAAAGTTTGAAAGAGATGAATCAAAGTTTAAGAATATATTTTACTTTTCATAAAAATAAAAATAAGTACATGTTTGTTAATTTTTATCAAAAATAGTTTTTTGTTTTAAGAAAAGGATTAAAAAAAAGGAAAACATGTTTTACAATTAAAAAACCCGAGAATGTATTTTATTGGTTTTTTTAGTGATATTTAAAAAATATGAAGGTAAATATAAAAAATAATTAAAAATAAATTTATGTACATAAAATTTTATTTTTAAAATATAGAAAATATATTAAAAACATTTCAAAAATTTAAATATAAGAGCATTGTTTTCTTAAAATTATCTTTATCTTTTTCTTTTTTTTAGAATCATGCATTCTCAAACGGTTTCAAAATTTCTAATTTCTGATATTTGCTTTACATTTTAATAAATAATCGAAACACAATGAAAAATGGAAAATAAAATGAATTTTTCATTTCATATTCTTTACTTGAGTGTTTTGAATAAACAAGGGATAGAAAATCTTAATTCAAATTCATGTTAATTATTTATGTTCCATAATTATTCATCACCAGTTCATATATTTTCTTTACCATAAATTTTAAAATTATGTTTCTTCCATTTTCTATATAAGCTAGACCCACATTATCTTTATACCACTGGGGTTGTAGCACTGTTTGAAATATCTAGAATATCCTTTGACCTTTCCCCTTTCCCCTCTCAAGGGCATGTTTGTTTCACTTTTCAAGAAACTACTTCATTTTTAAGAGAAGGGAATAAAAAGAAAGAAAATCTTAATAAAATTAGAATCAGGAATTTGATTAAAGTATTATTTATTATAAAAAAATGGAATAAAAGATATTATTTCATCATAGTAGTTTATCTTTATTATAAAATTTATGATTGTAAAAAAAAATATTAAATAATTTTACATAGACCCATGGTAAATGAGGAATAGTGACAAAAAGGAAATTCAATTTTTAAATAATTTTGATTTCGGCTTTAACTTTGATAATTTTTAAAAAATAATGAAAAGATTGTTAGATTTCATTTCTCATATTTTCTTTGGTCAAAGTTGATTTTTTGTTTGGTCAAAGTGACCTTTGATCCAAAATTCGAACGAAGGGGTGCCCATAGTTTACGAGTTTTAATAAAGTAGAGGTTTGATTCCAAGAACATCTTCACATTCAGAAGATTGCTAATGATATAGAATTGCTGAAAAAAAAAGTTTTATGCTAATCATTTTGTACACTTGTAAAGATTAGAGATGGTAATGAAACGAGGTTTTTTCAGATATCCGACTCACCCCTCCCCCAATTGGACGAGTTTCAAGTTTAACTAAATAGATTTTAATTTAATTTTGATTTGAACTTTAATGTGAGGATGCAAATCAAAATTTTTTAAAATTATACAATAATAATAATAAAAAGGACTAATGAAATGATCGTTCAATTTCATTTGTCATATTTTCTTTGGTCAAAGTTGATTTTTTGTTTGGTCAAAGTGAACTTTGACCCAAAATTTGAATGAAAGGGTGCCCCGTAGTTTTGGAGTTCTAATAAAGTAGAGGTTTGATTCCAAGAGCATCTTCGCATCTAGAAGATTATTAATGATATAGCGTAGCCTCAAAAAAACTTTATGGTAACCATTTTATATACTTGTAAAGATTAGGGATGATAATGAGACAAGTTTCAATTTTAATAAAACAGATTTAGGACGAGTTTGAGAATTTTTTTAAAACTTAGGGCTGATTCAGATATTTTTTTAAATTAATTAATTAATTTAATTTAATTTTTATTTTACTATTTTTAATATATAGATAATAATAAAATATTTTTAATAAAATAAGTTATAAAAATATAATAATTTAATTATTTATAAAATATATTTATTTTAATATAATTAAAAATTTTAAAACTAATTTTAAATAAAATTCAAAAAATTCAAAAAAAGTTAAACGGATGGAGCGGGTATGAGATTCCCATACCTACTTGTCCAGCCTCGCCCATTTAATTTTTTAAATGAAACAATAATTTTATGGACTCCCAAACCCACCCACTTCTCATCCTTAGAAAAGATGCCAATACAATATGCCTCAAGTCATACGTCACTTATTGCTCACCTACTAGCTAGCAAGCCTACCATGACTTAAAACTGAAGTTAGTATGGCATTGGCATATATATAAAAAGCAAATCTTCCTTTTACACTTCCAGCTTAAGTGACTCTCTCTCTCTCTCTCTCTCTCTCTCTCTCTCTCTCTCTCTCTCTCTCTCTCTCTCTCTCTCTCTCTCTCTCTCTCTCTCTCTCTCTCTCTCTCTCTCTCTGTGTATATATATCTCTCCATGCAATGTAACTTTGATGAGAAGGAATGAGTACCAAATCCAAATCTCAAATGATACCTTCTGTTATTAAAAGAAAAGCATCCCAACAAATCCAAATTTGATGCAGTGGAGTCCCCACTGTACCATTCAGCTAATATTAATCCTTATATACAATTACATAAAAAAGATGGGCATACAAGGATGAGTACCCACAGGTTTGCTTTACATTTTTATATAAAAAAATATTAAGAATAACTTTATCTTATAACGAGTCTTTATCATACTCTCATTTTGTTGAATGAAAATAAGTAGATGTAAATATTTAGGCCCCGGGAACAATTTTCTGTTTTCTAGAAAAAAAAATTAGAAAAAATGTTTGACGATCAGAAACTGTTTTTTATTTTCTGTTTTCTGATTAGATATCATCTTTTTAATTATTGTTTTTACTTGTATTTTTAGAGATGTTTTAAAAAATAATTATACAAACATATATAATAATTAAAAATAAAGTTGTGGATATAAAAATT
Source organism: Vitis riparia (assembly GCF_004353265.1). Lineage (NCBI taxonomy): Eukaryota > Viridiplantae > Streptophyta > Magnoliopsida > Vitales > Vitaceae > Vitis > Vitis riparia. The sequence goes on along the minus strand of NC_048434.1, from coordinate 8,030,228 downwards.
ATTTTTAGAACATATTTAAAAATATCAAAAATATGTTTAAAACATTTTAGGTTTCCAAATAAATTTTTATTCTACAAAACATCATAAAACAGTTTTCAAATTTTTTTTCTTAAAAACTACTTTTTAGGACTATTTTTAAAAAATAGTTACTAAACAAGGCCTTATTCTTTTATTAATTTAATCATTGAAATTGATTTGATATCTTATAAGATATGGTTGAGTGTATTTTTATAAGTGGATCATGTCTAAGTGAAAACATCCTACTCAGTCCTCAATTTTCTCAATATCAATTTGACATTAAAGTTATGTTTGGGTCCAAAAAGTACTAGAAAAAGGAAAAAATGTTATAAAAAAATGACTTTTTTCATATTTATTTTTATCATGAAAAATACGAAAGAAAGTCAAATATAATTAAAAATAGTAAGAAATTTTAATATTTTAAAATTATTTAATCTTTATATAATAAAATTAAAAAGGTAAAATGAGTTTGAAGTAAGATATAAAAATAATTTATTAACTTCAAATTTATTTTTATTTTTCTTCACATTTTCTTTTCCTTTACTTTTCCTTTCTATTTTCTTTTTCTTGCATTTTCCCTCAAATTTTCTGGAACTAAACATAACTTAAATTCATAACCATTCAATATATATTATTAAAACAATTTATCTTTTTATCTACTAGTAATATAATGTAATGAAAACAGCCATGTTTGGTTCCCAAAAAGTATTAGGGAAAGAAAAAAAAATTATTTTATCATATTTTCTTTTATCATGAAAAATACAAAAAAAAAAAAGTCAAATATAATTAAGAATAGTAAGAAAAAATTTATATTTTAAAATTATTTATAGAGTTAAAAAAGTGAAATGACTTTGAAATAAGATTTAGAAATAATTTATTGACTTTAAATCTATTTTTTATTTTTATTCACGATTATTTTGTTTTTTTTTTTTACTTTTACTTTCTATATATTTTCTTTACCTTGAACTTTCTAGTACCAAGCATAGTTTAAATTCTTAACCATTCACTAAACATTATTAAAACAATTTATCTTTTTAATCTACTAGTAATATAATGAAATGAAAACTCAGTTAGTTATAATAAACAATTAAATAAAAGTAAAATATTTAAAAATATAAGCAAAATTAGAAAACTAATAATATAGAAAAAAGAGAAAAAGGATTCCTAAAAGGTTCTTGGCCAAATACCAAGTAATGACTAACAAGTCCTTTAAAAACATGTCTATGTTGATAGTACCAAAAAGAATATAAAAGGTAAATGGTCAAATATATCCCACAATTTTTGCTTTTAAATCCAAATGTACTCGTATTTTATATTTGTTGTATTTTCTTTCAAACTTTTCTAGAGCCAAACATAACCTAAATTCTTAATCATATAGTATATGTTATTAAAAAAATTTATCTTTCTACCTACTAGTAATATAATGAAATAAAAACTCAATTAGTTATAATAAACAATTAAATAAAAGTGAAATATTTGAAAATATAAGTAAAATTAGAAAACAAAATAAAACTAATAATCTAGAAAAATGAGAAAAATGGTTCCTAAATGGTTCACAACCAAGTACAAGTGACAATTGGTAGTCCTTCAAAAATATGTTTGTATTTATAGTCTAAAAGAATATAAAAGGTAAAAGCTTCAAATATATCCCATAAATCTAGCTTGTAAGTTCCAAATGTACTCATATTTTGTCTTTTTCTCCTTTCAATTTACTCCTCCTTCTCCTTCTTATTAGTATTATTATATTATTTTAATTATTATCATTACCAAAATTAATAACATTTTTATTATTGAAAATAATAAAAATAATTTTAGAAAAACTATGTAGTATTAACCCCCAATAAGGTTTACACCATATATGAGACATGCATATACCTTGTATAGAGTAAAAGATGAATGTACAAACAAAATAAATGTATTAAAAGTATGACGTCATATGATAAGATTCAATATTATTATTATTTTAATTATTATTATTACCGGTTATTAACCTCAAATAAGATTTACTTCATAAATGAGGCATGCATATACCTTGTATAGAGTAGAAGATGAATGTACAAATAAAATAAATGTGTTAAAAGTATGATGTCATATGATAGGATTCAATATTCTTTTTATTTTCTTATTATTATTATTGTTATTGTTATTGTTTTTACTATTATCGTATTATTTTTATTATTATTATTATTATCAAAATTAATAACATTTTTATTATTGAAAATGTTAAAATAATTTTAGAAAAATCATGTAGTTATTAACCTCAAATAAGATTTACTTTATATATGATCGGACAAGCACATACTTTGCATAGAGTAGAAGATGAATGTACAAATAAAATAAATATATTAAAAGTATGATGACATATGATAGGATTCAATAGTATTTTCTAGTGCAAGGCAATACTTATATGTGTAAGACACTTATGATAAATTAAGCTTACAAGAAACATGTTTGGACATACACAATATATTTAAGATTTTCATTAAATGATTTACGATGTAAATATACTAAACATACAAAATAATGTAATAAAAGTATGATGCAGTATGACATGAACCAACATTGTTTTCCTACATGGGTCAACACTTGTATCATGTTTTTGCATAGCATGCATAAGACACTTAGATGAAACATAAAGGACATTTTTTTTTTCTTTTATAAGATGCTTTAAGGTTCATGTAAAAATTTCATGTATTTAAAAAATACATTGAATGGGCAAGATAAATGTAATGAAAGTATAATATAGTAGACCTAGTATTACAAGTAATTACATGTGGGTAACTCTCCGATATTATTTTTGAGATGCACTAAAATTTATTAGCCTAAGGTTGCTTACATCTATGTTTTGATTATAACAAAACAAATGGTTTTTTTTTAATATTTAGTTTGAAGTATAATATTAAATATCATCTTGGATCAATAAATAAATAAAAAAAAGCTACACAATTCAATGCTATAGAGCTAAAACGAAAATCAAGAGAATGATTTTTATTTTATTTTTTTATTATATAAGATATATGTTCTCATGTAGGGCTAGGTGAAGGTGTCAATCAATGAGGATAAATATGCTTTAATATTAACTTTTTAAAATAAAGTCTTTTTGAATTAAAATAAAAATCATATTTTTACAAAGGTTTTTAAAAGAACCCATTTATGCATTATTGATAATTTTTATGAAAAAATGAATTTGATTTATATAAGATTTCAAAATTATGCTTAACATGCTTTTTCATTATTAAAAAAGATTTAAATCTTATGTTTTCAATTTGAACCAAATCGAGCAGTTATAATTGATTGATTTTACACTTTTGTGTTTCCAACTTCGTTAATTGACCAAGCCGTCAACTGGCCTACCGATTAGTTCACCTAGGTTAGTTGCTTAAATAATGTAATTGACAATGTCTAACAAATGACAAATTAATTGAGCAAGTGGTCAATCAATCAACCAACCAATTGTATAATAAGTCTAAATTTTACTACATTATTGAAGATACACTATTTTAGGAAGTAACAATCTAGAATGTAAATAATAAGTGAAATTGCTTAAATAAATTATTGTTGATGGTATGGCTGAGACTAATACATTAATTTATTTTGATTGGTAGCTCCATTTTCTCTATTTTAAGATAAATCATTTTGTTCTAGTAGCCTCTCTAATGGAGTTTTGTTTTAGAAGTTCATTTATGAAAGGAAGTTGAAATTTGAAAACATCTAAATTAAGAAAAGATTGATTAAGCAAAAAAGAATGTTAAAAGACTTTATCCATAACAGTTAATCTTTTAATAGTTAAAGCAAGTTTGAAGTTAATTTGAAGGAAAATTCACTAGTGATGATTGATATAAAGATCAGAGAAAGGATTGAGTTGATATGTTAAAGGTTTTAAGCTCTATGCAATTATTAGGAATTATTAAGGATAGGGAAAAAAAAAAGATAATGAAAATGATTTTCTCATGTTTGGTTTTACCATGGAAAATATGAGAGAAAATTAAACATAATTAAAATAATTAGAAATTTATATATTTTTAAATTATTTAATCTATATATAGAAGAGTTAAAATAAAGGCAATAAGTTTGAAAAAACATACAAAAATAATTTATTAACTTTAAATTTATTTTCCTTCACTTTTTATTTCGTTATATTTTTCTTTTCTATTTTCTTTCTTTGACTTTTTTCCTCAATTTTTTTAAGAACCAAATATAACCTTAATGAACATTTAATCATTTTGAAAAGAAACATGCAATAATCAATTGTCACTTATTCACTTAATATTAAAGGTTTATATGTTAATCCAAAACAATAAATTGTTATTTTAGAAATGATCGATCATTCTCAGGGTAGAAGGTGACATTTTTTAGTATAAAAGCAAGATGATCAATCATTTTAGCCTAATTGATCAATTGTCTTCTCTTCATAGTTGATAAAACAAGAACAAAAATTGTTAGCATGATCATGAAAATGATTGATTGTCCTCCCTATCTATGATCATTCTATGTATAAAGAAGTAACACTCAAATGCATAACAAAATTATGATTGATCAACCATGCTAAGTTCATGAATGTTTTGAAAGCATGTAGCAACATCACTCTTAACACATAGCTAAAAATGGCCCACTTGTGTTCATTTCAACCTAGACATATAAGTCTTGATGCAATTATAAGTGGCATATGCAAAATATAGTAAGGGACACTCGCTAGTCACGTATAAAGGACACCTATTAGTTACTTAATTGAACAACTTAGTTGCACCTTCTTAACTTAGATATAAAAAGTGGAAAGACTTTTAGTTTTAATTAGTTTTTCTTCTCTATTTTTTTTTTCTCTTATGTGAAATATCTTAGGTTACAACATAAAGCTAGTAAGGTTGAAACTGGAATATACAACTTTGGGTGGTTGAATTTTGTTGATCTTCATCATGGGTAGGGAAGAGTTTATTTTGAGAATTAAGCATCTTAGATAAAAATTAGACTTCATAGAGTTTTATTTAAGTTTCATTTGTGGATAGAGGAAGATTTATATTTTCCATTAATTCATATGTTTAAGTCATTTGCCAATTTTTGTTCTTTAAATGTATTTTTTTTTTTAAATAGTTGAAAGCTATGTGTTGTTAATGATATGTTGCGTCAAAATACTTGGATAGCCTAGAAGTCATTTTTGGTTTCAATATTTGAAACCCATCGATATATCATGTCTATAGCTAACTTTTAATTGCAACTTAAATAGTACTACGAATTGTGCTTGAGGAACCATCATAGTGAATCCTACATTGGTAAGGAAAGCGAGATTGTGAAATGAATATAAAACAAGCTAGTAATGACAAAAATTGAAACTTGCACAAGGTTTAGATGCACTTGTGATTAAATAGGGACACGATCCCTAGCTAGGAGCGAGCCTCTAAAAATTGAAAAAGGTTATGAGCATTGGTCTAAGAGTAATTGTGAATCAATAGGGAGCAATGGTCTTTGGGTGAGAGCCCTTACAGAAAAAAAGACGAAGTGCCCTAAGGTTAAAGACCCAAAACATACCTTAGGAAGTTCTCAATTTGGATCTATAAGGAGACTACTTATTTTCCTTGTGAGAATCCTTGAAATATAAGTAGAAATGCAAATGGTCGTGGAAATGCAGGTGAACAACAATAATATATGGTAAGACTAGTGTATTTGTAATCTTTATTCATGAGGCTTATGATATTATTGATGTTATGGTAAATTAAAATATTATCATACTAGTTGCTTGCATTTGACAATTATTTTACTTGTCATCTTATATCTTAAATTTCAAAATAGAAGTATTTTCTAGTGGGTTGTGTAGCTAATCCCTTCAAATAATATTGCATAAGTAGCTAAATTTGATCACAGTGCTAAAACACTTAATGTGTGATATGAAGTCTAAAGATCTTTTTTGGGTTCATTTCTAGTAATGCTTGATTATGTATATACTCTCTTAAGAGTTTATTTTGTTGTATTTTGGAGAGTTTAAATAACTAATATTACTAAGGATGACAATGGAACTGGGTTTTTCACGTACCTGTCCTACAACTAATGGGAAATGTTTGAAATTTAAATAAGTAGGTTAAGATTGGGTTTGATATTTTTTTTAAGCCTGAGATGGGTTCGAGTATTTCCTTGCCTCATCGTGCCCCACCCCAATTATATATAAAAATAATTTTTAAAAATAAATTAAATTATTTTTTATTTTTCTATTTTTAATATATGTAATAATAAAAAAATAATTTTCAATAACATAAGTTATAAAAAGTTGTAATATTTTAATTATTTATAAAGTATATTTATTTTAATGTAATTACAAGAATTAAATAATTAAAAAAATTTAAAAAAAAAAGTTAAATGAGAAGGGGGCAAGACATGGCAAGTATGGGAAATTCATTTATCCATCTCACCCATTTAATTTTTTTAATGAGATAAGGATGAGAACTATTTTGAATAAATGAATCAGGGTTGGAATGAGGGTAACTCGTCTCGAACCTGTCCCATTATCATCCTTAAACACTATAAGAATATACTTAAATAAAACCTATGAGATGAGTCTTTATTTAAGTCTGGACAATTATTATTTTTTTTTTTACTGCAACAATTAAGCATTCTTTCTTTAATAGGATAATCATTTCTTAATTATTCTCAAACTGCTTAATCGTTTTCCTTTAAATATATTAAATGTTCTACATTTTTCTCAAGAATGATTGATCATTTCCTTATTGCATGTTGATCATTACCCCTTGAAGCTACAATCATCACAGTCTAAGTGAAGACACTTAAGCATCGTTTCCCTTATGCTTGTTTTCTAATTGACTTTTTTAATTTATTGTTTTCAAGGTTTTATCTAAAAAAAGATTACAAGTTTTAACTTAGGACAATTGATTGTTCTCTCTAAAGGATTAACCATTCTAACTTTACATAATTATTTTGTTTTATATCTCTCTACTTCATTTTTAACCTTTCATTCTTATTACAGTTTCCGACTAAGCCCTTAAGGGAACTCTTGCACCAATAGCATCCATTTTGATGAAAACATTAATTAAAAATAAAGATATAATTTTATCCAACGAATTTTAAAAGAAGCTAATTTCAACTAAGTTTATTTATGGATGATTGAGATATGGGCTAATGTTAATAATATTTATTTGTATAAAGTAAACAATCGCTTAAGTAAATGACTTTCCTATTGAAAACATTTGTCATATGAAGGATAAAATTCTTCTTATTATGAAAAGGGATGATGTAAATGTTGGTGAATGCTAATTCTAAGAAGTGTTAAATGATTTTGGTAAAATATTTTAAGAAGTGTAGTTGTATAAGAATGCCCACATAGCATACCTTGTGACACGGGTGCTAAGTTCCTAAATAATCTAATCAAGATCAAGATTAAAATATGAGACTTATGAATTAGCTTAGAAAATTTCTTTTTGAAGAATGAATCCTCATTTAAGAAGCTAACCTTAATAAGAATATTTTGGGGGTGAATGGATACTATTTATCATTAATAGTAGTGATATTCTTTGTCACAACTCAAATTTTGGGATCATGGACTTAGATTTAAGTTTAATTTAGAGTTTTGATTCAAAACTTTGGGGTGTGCAGCTCATCAATGTTTTTGCTCTTTGTTTATTAATTTAAACATTCCTAATTATACATCCTTAATAACATAGCTATCCTAACCAAGAAGGACTAGAGAATAGATAATTATAACTTCCCAATTATTGCCCTTTGGAATTGACTAAAGAGTTACTAAGAGTGAATGTTCAAGAATGACCTATAAAACTAAATCCTATGTTTTTATGAATTTAAATCCTAAAAAAAAAGGAGAAATTCTAATTAATTAAAACTCTTATGCCAACAATTTTGGAATATTCAAAATCTAACTTCAAAACTAGAATTTCAAAGCAAACAAGGTTTTGTTCTTTTAGTGATCTTAGGTTTCAAGGTTAAGGTCATTAAGTCCTATTACTCAATATTGCATCTAAAACTTAATAAATATTTTCAATTTTGGTCCCTAAATATCATTAGGATACTAAATTAAATTAAGGTTTTGAGCTACTCAACATTAGGGCTTCACTCATTTTGTAGATTTGGCTTTAAGGTAGATACCGATAGGTTGAATTGAGTTAACAAGTGATCAATAGTTTCCAAGCATCACTAGTATCCTAATAAATGTATCATACCTCTTATAATTCATTCTATACAAAGAGTATTATTTTTCATTAGATCTAGCATAAAATTCCAATTAGATTTATTCAGTTTTACCATTACCATTGCTCCTCTACTTTAATGCTTCAATCTCATATTACTTACCTTACCCTCTCATAGTTTAATTGTCACACACATGTGATATAAAAGAAATTAAATGTGATTGAAAATGAAGACTAATGAACAATGTTGCAAAATAACATTGTTTTCTTCATATTTGTTTATCTAAAACCCTAAAATTGAAAGTATAAATTTCCTAGTCCTAAAGTGACATGTAGTACTGAATGGAGCCAAAATATGTGCTCCAATGGCACAAATATGATATGATTTATGTAATATAAAAATACTCAAATCATCCAACTCTACTCAAATTGATGCTAAAACCTTAGTTATGGATCTAACTTCTATTAAGCCTAATTCCAAATTTAAGGGATGAAAAGAATATTAAGCGCAGTAGTCATTATCAACCAAGAAAGTAGAAATGATTAAATATACATAAATGAAAGAGTCGAGACTTATAAACTATGAAGAGTCCAAGTAAAAGCATAATGAGAAAGTCATAAGCAAGAAATGCTAGCAACGAATGTTATGGATTGAAGTGAAAAGCATGATTCGAATTTGAAAAGGTTGATTTCGAATTGAGCAATGTGATTTTGAAATGGGCAATGATAAATTCAAAAATTTTGAATTCACACACTATCAAGTTATGTTGCATTCAAAATTCCTCCCTCCAATTTGAAAATTTCAAATTAGGGTATACTTCTTTTTTGCTTTCTTCTTCCATTCTACTTGGTTTTAACTCCAAAACTTGTCTTTCAAAGGTTGGTCTTCTTTTCTTGCTTATCGTTTACCTTCTTTTGTCATTCCTCTTGATCTTAGCTTGGATTCTATACCTTCCTTTGGTTCTTTTCTTCTTCCACAAGCTTTAAATCTCTCTTTTGAGCATGGTTGAGCCATTCTTCTCTCTTAGTTGTTGAACTTACTTGGATTTCATCCTCTTTAATTCTCTTTCCTACCTTTTCACTCAAGATAGCACATTAATCCTCAAACTTAGGTACTAGCATGAATATAAGCTAAATGTAATGATTAGTGCCTCTTGTTGTATCTAAATCACATAATTTATAACTTTTAGGGCACATATTTGAGCACCAATCGGTGTGACAAGTTGGGTTCTCTAAGTCTCACTACAGTGCAATTAATACAAAACAACTAGTTAGGTGGCCATCTAAGTGTTTGATCTGTTCATCTAAAAAATGTGTCTAATGACCATATTGTATAAAAATCTCATATGAAAGACCCTTTAACTTCATTTATAGATAGATCGCTATTTGTAAATCATTCTATCGTCAAAACCTTGATCCTTAATATGCTTTAAATACAATTACATCAAAACTTGCAAAACTCATTCATTGTACCTTGAAATTAATTATCTTTTCTATTGTACTCATACTTGTTTAGTTAGTTCTATTGTTCTCTTGATTCCAATTTCATTGTATTTTGTGGGGGAGTGATTCTAAATATTGAAAGAACACCTACGGAGCTATAAAGGTCTCTTGACACTAAATGTATGATGAAGGATTCTTCGATTTGAAAGATCTTTGGTATAATAGAGCACCTCAAGGCTTGAGTTAGTTAGAGCTTGAGGCCATGGGCATAATTGAGGTTGCATCAAACCATATTGAAATTAGTATTTGCATTCTTTTTTCTTAACTTTTTATTATTTTCTTATTATTCTTGTTCATTATAGTTGTATATCCTTATTGTATGTAATTTTGTAATTTAGCAAAATTTTCAAAAATTGACCATCACCTAATTCTACCTTTACTCTAGGTGATTGCGGTGGGCTTGTCATTAATGGACTTCACAATTAATATTAGAATTAGATCTCTTATTAACTATTGAAGAAGAAACTAACAAACTCATCAAGTTCATCCCTCTTGGAAGGATACTCCATCAATAGGTTTTCTCCTATTACTAGAAATAATTACGGTTTTTGAAAAAATAAAATGACATGATTTTTAAAATCTTATATTATAAGCTATTATAAACAATCATTCGGGTTTATGTTAAACCTTTCTATTTTTTTTAATAAAATATAAAATTGATTCCAATAATAATGAAATCTCAATAGTAAATAATATTTTAGTTGATCAACTTAATTTCCTTAGGCTATATTTAGTTCTCAGAAAGTACTTAGAAACAAAAATACTAAAGAAAATGATTTTCATATATTTGGTTTCATTATGAAAAATATCAAAGAAAATGAAATATAATTAAAATTAGTTAGAAATTTATGAATTTTAAAATTATTTAATTTTTATATAATCAAGAAAAATAAGTTTAAAAATGATATAAAAAGAATTTACTAGTTTTGAATTTATTTTTTATTTTTCTTTCCTTTTACTTTTCATCTTTTTTTTTTTTCTTTTTTTTACATTTTTCCTCTTATTTTTTGGATAACTAAACATAACCTTAGTGTAAGAAACAAGGAAATTTTTTTCCGCTTTTGTCCCTTTTCATTTGGCTAAAATCTTATGATTAATGTTTTTAATAGAGGATGAAAAGAGAGCAATAAATTATTCATTTGGCTAATTGTATAAATAATTAAAAAGAAAAATTCTAACTTCATGTTGAATTTGTTGATTTCCAAGAATATGGTATTATTTATTTATTTATTTTACCTACCAACGACCACCATTAATTTGACTAGAAAAGAGGGGCCTTAAATGAACGAGGATAATGATATTTTCCTTATGACCAACCTCTTTTCTATTTCAACAATTCAACCACCCCAACCCCTCGTGTTTCCTTTTCCCAACGTTTTCATGCTTGCACGTGACCCCACAATGAATGCCTCCTCCCTCATTTTCTCTTCTTATCATTAAATTATTAATTTTTCAACTTAAGTTGACCTTTCGGCCCTTTTATTATTTGGACTTTTGGGCCAAGTCAGGGATTTGGGGTAGGAAAAATGATTTAATGCATTCCTTTTCCTTTTAAAAAACTTTAGTCAATATTTACACATTTTACTCGCAACGCTCAATAATACCTTTTTCAAAAATTATAATAATGTGTTTTCAGTAAATAACTTCAATCAATAACTTAGTTTAAGTCATGAACTAAATTAAGTATGTTTTTGTAAAATAACTTAAAGTGAAATATAATTTTAAATAATAAATTTTACATTTTTATTCTTATTTGATCTAATTACTTATATAATTTCTTTTACTATTTCATGATTACTCAATTTTTTTTACCCTAATTATAATTTATAAGGATAAATATGTCAATTTAATAATTTAAAATAAATTTTAAGCTAATTTTATAAAACAATTTTAATATTTAAAATAAGAATTAAATAATAAGTTTTAAATCAATAATTTAAATATAATTTAACTTAAAATTAATTTAAATTATTAAATAATCAATATTAAATTTTATCAAATATTCTCTAATTCATATTAAAAAATTATTACTTTGATTTATACTTAAAGATTAGATTTTTATTTTATTTTAATTGAATAAAGATTTGGTATTTGCATTATATTGGTGATTTTCTTTTTTAAAATAACAAATAAAATTAATTTTAAAATTTTCTTTTATTTTTTTTACTTTTTCCTTTTATTTTTTCTTATTTTCTTTTTCCCGTATTTTTCATTCAATTTTTTGTACTGACCCACATATTTTAAGCATATTGAAAAGGTTTTAAGCACAATTCATGCATTTTTAGCTCATTTCCAATAATTAACTTAATATCAATTTTATCACAAATAAATAAAAAAGAATAAATTAATCAAAAGAAAGAAAATAAATAAATAAAAGAGCCAGTGTATTAAGTCATCAGGCAATAAAAAAAATATACAACCATTTATTTTGACAATTTAATTTATAAAATATTGTATAAGCTAGAATAAAATATTGTAAATTGGTGAAAAGGTTAATTATTATAATGCAAATATTAGGAGGATAAAACAATAAACACCCCCACCCTGTCACCGGACGCTGACACCTGGTAGATACCATTTCGCCACGTGGCAAAATTTTCACCGTTGCTCCTAATGCGTACTGCGAGGGTGACCTAATCATTGCCCTATGTGTCATTTACGATCATTTATGTCACTATATACCACCACGTGTCGCTTTCTCAATCGTCATATCAATGAAGTCAACCAAATTTCAAAGGCTCCTCCCATCTCAGCGTCGTTTTCTCTAACTGCAATGACCTTAATTGTATAATGAATTTACATAAATTGCCATTGTCGACCAACATAGCTGGGAACTTGGAAGACAAGCTATATCGTTGCCAAAAACAATTTTTTATATATATATATTTTATAGAAATATACAATTTATTTTTCAAAATGGTTTCCCAAAAATAAATTTAAAATTAAAAATAATTAAAAAAACTGTTTAGAAACAATTTCTTAAAAAAAAATCATTAATATTATCAAAAACTTTTTTTTTATATTTTATAGAAAAAAAATTCAATTAAGGAATTTGTGAAGTTGTGAATCTATTTTAAACTTTTCAATTATTTGTATACAATTTATTTTTTAAAACGGTTTTTCAAAAATAAATTTTAAAACTAAAATAATTAAAATAACTCATTACGAAAAAAATATTTACAAAATATGAGCCACACTAATCTTCAAAATTAAAACCCATACCATATTTTGAAATTGAATTTATATATATATATATATATATATATATATATATATATATATATATATATATATATATATATATATATATATATATATATTTTTATGAAATTTAAGAATTGGTTGACATTTTTTTTTTCCTGAAGTTTAAGAATTGGTTGAATTTGAAAAGCATCCAAATTTGAACACAACAATAAATGACAATAAAGAGAATGACTATAAGTTCCGATATGGTTTGAAAAAATTTTAGAATAAGAAGAATGAATTTCAATTCTATTTTGGGATTTTGTTTTGATTCATCATAAAAAGGATCACCTTTTCATCATTTTTATTTTTTGATAAGAAAATTATATTTTTAACCATTCTCTCTTGCCTTCCACTTTTTGTTTGTCTTACATGTATTTTATTATCACACAGATGTCTTGTTAAACACGTGCATTTTCTTTCTTCTTTTTTTTCCACTCTTTTTTTAATGGTTAAGGGAATTAAAAATGACTAAGATCGGTAATTTCGAGATCTATCATTAAGATGAGAGCACATGACTCAAAGTTTTATTAAGGCATTTTTGACCATTTGCTCACTTTTAGAACAAGGATGGTAGTAACAATGGGATGAGATTGGGAAAGATAATTTTCATTTTTGTTTCATTAAAAATTTAAATGGGGCAGGCAAGTATGGTAACTTTGTCCGTCTAACTTTTTTTTTGAAATTTTTTTAATTACATTAAAATAAATATATTTTATAAATAATTATAATATTATAATTTTTATAATTTATTTTATTAAAATTTATTATATATATTTAAAAAATAAAAAATTTTTAAATTAAAATTTATATATAATCAGTACAGATCTCAAATCCGTTGATTTAAATTTCAAATGCATTTCATTAAGGACAAGCCACATACCCAAAAAAGCCTACCCCAATCCCAATTTTTACTCTACTTTAATACATTATGTTTATCAACCATGAAACAAAAAGAATTCCATATTTTTTAAATGAAATCCTTAATTTTAAATCTATATAATTTTTCAAAATACTCTAAATCATTATTTTAACATGATTGGATGAATATTTTAAGCAGTATCTAGAATTTTTTATTTTCAAAAAACATTAATTTTGTTACTAACATGAAGTTTGAGTCATTAAACAAAGAAAATTGGATCAAGGTAAAATAAAAAAAAATAAAAAATAGGAAGCAATGAGATTTCATATATGACACAGATAAATTAAATTAAAATATAAAACTGATTTATTTTTTGTATTTATTTTACCATTCCGACGTGGAGATGGACCACAAATATAACGTTAGTATTAGAGTCATGCATAAACGATGACATTGGAGCCCTATCATTGATGCCAAACAAGGTGTCAGCTACAGCCTACAGCTAGGAAGATGAGTCCGAGAATCCACGTACATTTAATTTTAAAAAATGGATATGGACATCTCAATTGCATTGGCATCCATCCACTTAATGTCTCCAGGCTTAAATATTTTGGTACGAGAGGCTATACAAATTATTGCTCTTAATTTAGAACCATACAATAATTCTAAGGTATTTTGCCTTTATGGGTGACATGAACCCATTGATAATATGATCTACTTAATTCCAAGATTTTTTTTTGTGCACATAATTTATTGAAGGTCATAAGATTATAATAAAAATAGGCTATTCTAAATTCGATTTTCTAGGTGTAAAATAAAAACCGAGTAATAGACACGTGCTACATGTGTAGTTGAATTATTAAAATAGGAAAAGGACCAAACTCCAATAATGTGTATATTGTTTATATAGCATAATTAAGTAAGCCTACAAAATAAACATATTTAAAGGTTGTATTCTATCAAAGCCCAAGTATTTTACTATTTTAATTCGGATCAAAATCGTGTTATATAATTTGACTAAAAATTTATCTATCTATTAAACGAGTCAAAATTGTATTATACAACCTATCTATTAAACGAGTTGTACAGATGAAAAAGAATTTAACTCAAACTCATTTATATTTAATTAAAACAGGAAAAAAAGTAAATTATATTCGTATGATATTAACAAATCTTGTCAAATTTTACTATCATTAAATGTATTTAGAAGTCTCGGCTGAAACATTTCTATATAAAGACATCAAAATTAAACATTTTGAAGTAATGGTTCCCCCAATCATGTTTTATATGGAACCAATTTTAATGTTTGGAAAAAATATATATGAAATTATAAAGCAAAATTTGTTGAAGATTTAATTAAAATGATGTATTATTTTAAATTGAAAGAAAAGGAAAATGTAAAATTAGGAGGGTTGGGGGAGATTCACACGTAGGCAGAAATGATTGAAAAATGGCAGATCACAGAGTCAGCCAGCAGAGAGTCCTAGTTGAAATTAGCTGGCTGGAGGGTATTTTCGTAGTTTCATGAAAAGGAAAGGGGGATTGCTAATATTCTTATTAGAGAGGGAGAGCACTGGTAAAACTGAGAGAGACGGAGGAAGAGAGCCTCTCTAGAGAGAAAAAAACATGTGTTCGAAGACGACGCAGAACCAAAGTTCAGGCTCGGGCTCCGTCTCCAAACAATCCTCTGATTGGAGAGAGGAAGCCATCAACGGCGGATCTCTCAGACACGTGGACCTCCATCATGGCTCCAACGGCTGGGCTTCTCCGCCCGGCGACCTCTTCTCTCTGCGATCCAAAAATTATTTTACCAGAAAGCAGAAATCTCCCTCCGGTGACTGGCTCCTCAAGCCTGCCGGCTTCGACTGGCTCCGTTCTAGTTCCAAACTCGACAACGTACTCGCTCGCCCCGATAACCGCGTGGCTCACGCGCTTCGCAAAGCTCAATCGTTGAATAGGTCCCAGAAGGCCTTCATCTTCGCCGTGAATATCCAAGTCCCTGGTCGGGAGCACCATAGTGCGGTGTTTTACTTCGCCACGGAAGATCCTATTCCTCCCGGTTCGCTCTTTTACCGGTTCATCCACGGTGACGATGCCTTCCGAAACCAGCGATTTAAGATCGTGAACCGGATAGTGAAAGGGCCATGGATCGTGAAAGCGGCGGTCGGAAACTATGCCGCTTGTTTGCTTGGCAAAGCCTTGACCTGTAGTTACCACAGAGGTTCCAACTACCTCGAAATCGACGTCGACATCGGCAGCTCGGCGATAGCCAACGCGATCTTGCGTTTGGCTTTGGGATACGTGACAGCGGTGAACATTGACATGGGGTTTCTGGTGGAGGCCCAGGCAGAGGAAGAGTTACCGGAGAAGTTGTTGGGCGCCGTTAGGGTCTGCCAGATAGAAATGTCCTCGGCGATGTTCATAGAGGCGTCGCCGTCACCGGAAAACGCAACGGGGCCGGTTGCCGCTGTTTCGAAGCGAGGGTTAGGGCTTTCTAAGGTGAATCACCACAAGTCCGAGGACGATGAAGACGAAAATTTTTAATCCTTGAGGTAATTTTTTTATCTTTTCTCCGGTTTTTATTTAAACTCTAATCAGGAATGTGATTTTTGGTCCCTTTTTATGGGGATTAATGAATGTACATAATAACTGATTCCAATGTGGGGGATTTTCACTATTGTTGAGAGTTTCCCAATGAATGAAATCATTTTCTTGTTATTGAGGAGTTCCAAACCAAATGATTTGTGTACTTTTTGTTTTACTTTGTGTTGGAAATCTTGATTTGATGTATGGGTTGGGGTGGGGACTCCTCCACTGTATAGATTTCTGTGGTGGGATCACTTTTTATCAAAGGAGAGGGCAAAGTATCTGGTGTTGTGACCTCCCTTAGTGGAATGAAACCAAAATGGTGCACGTTGCTCTGTGATTTTGGTGCTGGACGGATGCTTATGCCTTCACTTGCTACATTGTGGTGCGGTGGTGGGTTGATGGTGATGAGTCTGATGGCAATGGTGCTATGCCACAATTTTTTTCCTTAAATTATTATTAGGAATTTACAATAATAGTGTCCATCACTCCTAAAAAAAGGTTCCATTTTGTGAACTTCTCTGTGGGTTTGGTGGCTGTTGAGGAAGAACCCAATTTGATTATTTTTAGAAAATTTTCATTTATTTTAGTTAATTGACAGATTAGGTTTGGGTTTAATGATTTTAAAAGGTACATCAATGTTGAGAATCTTCATCAATAAAAAAAGGGGAAATATTAGGAGGGTCACCCTATCTGTGAGAGATTAAACTTCTAAGCACATGGATAAAGTTGGGGACGGGGGTAGGCAAATGGTACAAGCTTCTCCTTTTCCTTTAGGCTCTGATCAAATCTATAAAATGGCCACACTTAAGTATCAAATACCTGGTCCTGCCTGCCCTTTTTCGAATTTATCCTTCATCTTCCTCTCATAGTTGTCCAATTGGGTGGAGATGGGAGTTGGTTTTATTACCTTCAAATTAGTGCATGAACAAGGGAACTCAACCTTAAATTACATGATGGAGTGGTTTACTACAAAAAGTGGGGGGAATGAAGAGGTTTAAACATGATGATTTTTGGGTAATTTGGGAGTGGGAAGCAGCTATAATCAGGCTAATTTCCCATCAAGCTTAATGTTTAAAAATTAAAAGTAGATTGGTAGCCAGTGTAGTGTTTGGCATGGTAGAAAACAAAGGGGGTTTGCCACTATAATGAGTTTGCAGTCTCTTTTGGGAAGTGGGGTAGTGGTAAGAAATGCAGGTTTAGCAGAAAAGGCAAGGGCAGGGACATACACGTGGGGCAAGATGGGGGAACAGTAGAGAAGAGAAGCACACATGTGATTTACCGTCAAAGAAGGCTGATTCGACGGGTTCATAGTTTTGTACTCTTTTGACTGTATGACGTTTGAGGTTGAAGTGGGAATTGATGTGTCATTGGAAATGAAGTGTAAAGTAAAAAGAGTGGCTGAAGGGTGTTATCCTCATTACATAACAAAACACGAGTGTAGTCGGCTACTGTAAGTGATGGATATGGTCTAGGCTGTTGCCTTTTCAATTGAATGATTATGATCCACTTGGGCCAGTTTTTGTTTTGTTTATTGGTGAAGAGGCTGGAGCCTGGAGGTGAAGTTACCTGATGACTTCAATGTATTAAATAACCCACTTGATTTAGCTTTGGGAAATCATTGCTCTATAATGTATCTCATCTCAAGAATTGAGCTTATCTCATCAGCAACCCAAAACCTTATCTCTAACCTATTTGCCATGTTTTGTATGTGCAATTGATGAGGAATAAGGAATTAGAATTAATATATATTTTTTTTAATTTCTACTTTTGAAATAAAAATGAATTTAGTGATTTTAATTTTTATATTTGGATGTAACTATAAATGTAAGGTTGAAATAATTATTTATTTTTATTTTTAGTATTTGACAACAATGAGACTGAGAGCAAAAGAGAAATAAATTGATGGTAACATCCTTATACATAGTTTTAAATATTTTTATTTATTATTTTTTTAAAGAAGATATTTTGATATTTTTTTTTGCTAAATAATAAAGCTAAGAAAAATAATATTTACTTTATAAATAAAAATAAATCATGTAAAATTATACAAACCTAACGGAAATGAAGAGATAAAATACTGATTTTAAATTTTAATATATTTTATATCATTTCATACATCGAGGGAATCAAAATTCCTCATGTTGGAGGTCAATTGAAATCTCGCTTGGGAGCGAGATTTTATTTTTATTTCATTTCCATCACCATTTTCATATTTAAGAAAAAGGATGAGATGTCCATCCCAATGTATCAAACATGTTCTAAATCTTCACATCCAAACTCAAACTCTTACAATCTGATTTTAGCTTATTATTAAAATTGAACCTTTTTATAACTTTGGGTGGAAGCCTAAGAATTTCAGCCCAATTTTGAGGTACTATAGCTATTGAATAGGAGCAAGGAAATATAGAATTGATTGAATGGGGAGCCCAAATGTATGGGCTTTGTTTGGGTTCAAGTGGGTTTATAACTTAATTAGAGGAATTTGGTTGGGTTGGGTGGTCCTCTCTCACATATTTGAGGCCCAGAGCCCAAATGTACGCCTTTTCTCTCCTGTTTTTTTTTTTTGTTTTTTGTTTTTTTATTTTATGAAAAGGGATTATAAAATAAAATACCTACAAATATAATTAAAAAATGAGTTATAATAATTTTCAAAACTAAACTTTCTAATATCGTTAGACCTTGGAATTTGGGTACAAGTTCCCATATATATATAATATATATCATTTAAATATTAAAAATAATTATAATTATAACTTTGAAAAAGAACTTATAATAAGTTTTTAACTGAAACCCATAATTTATAAGATATGAAAACTCTAATATAAACCAATAAATTGATTCTATGTCAATAACTAAAACCTATTATTTGTCTATAACATTGAAAATCCAGTAAAGTTTGAAACGAAGTGACTTATAAATTGAAAAAAAAAAAAGAAAAAAAGAAAAAGTGATAATATTATAAATTCCTTTGTTATACTCTTAATAATACATTATGAATAAAAAAAATAAAAAAAAGGAAAGAAAAAAACCTACGTTATTTGTGAAAGTGGTTGACTACGGTGATGTTTGTTTTTTAACTGAATAGAAAAAGTAAAAATATTTGGCTTTTTCTATTCAGTTAAAAGTAACTTATTGATATCATCTAATATAATTAAAGTGAACTTGTTATCAATAAGTTCAGTTTAATTATGTTGAATGATGTTAATATGTTACTTTTAGATGAATAGAAAAAACTAAGTATTTTAATTTTTTCTATTCAGTCAAAAAACAAACACCACCTACGTCTCTTCTCCAACACTATCAAAATGGCATGTCTCAATGCTTGTATTATATGTCAGTTTTGTGAAATGAGACATGGGTGTGGATGTGTTTAATAGTTTTTAACTTTGCTTATATATATATAAATACAAATACAAAGACCACTAAGAAAGTGCGTGGGGCACTAATGTAAGTAGTAAAAGTTCTTATTCCTTTCCAATATGTTGATCTCTACACATGCCTTTAACATATGCACGCTTCTAATATTAACTACCCGACATTTTTCTAGTACTAAAACATTAGTTCTCTCAATCAAATATATCGTGACATCCTATAAAAAAATACATTTGGGACGAAAAGAAATTATTATTTTAATAGAATTATTGATTTATTAATAAATAAATAATTTATTAATAAATGGACATTTATTAATTTAGAAGGTGTTGTTATATATATATATATATATATATATATATATATATATATATATATATATATATTTATATATGTGTGTGTGTGACTTATAAATCCAAAAATAATGGGTGTGCTTAAAAATTAATATATAAAAGTCTAAAGAGACTAAAAAAAGAAGAGATGATTATTGTTTGTGGAGGATAAAAAAGACTCATCAAAAGAAAAGATGTAGTGTCAAAACTTAATGGCTTGGAAGATAGAAGAGGTTTTAAGCATAATTTTGAAAATAAGTTTGGTTGAAAAAATAAAAGTTATAAAAAATTACTCATTCTTGTGTACAAATTTTTATTTGCTATTTTTTTTTATGTACTTCACTAATTATTAATTTATATTTATTTGGACCCTTAAAGATTTAAAAAAAAAAAATTATTACCTTATACATTTAATGAGGTTATTTTTAGTCTGTCGACTTGAGTTCATATTAGAAGATTTTATTATTTAGGTGATATTATTAATTTATCCGGTGTTTATTTATTGAGGTTTTAGAATATATTGAGTTACTTAATGCTATTTCACACTTGTCATACAGATAGAGTTTTGAGTTATTTGATTAAAATCATAATTGGAAATCAAATTTTAGAAATCTGATTCTTCATCATTTTTTGACCTTATTTTGATAAAAATGTTCTTATTATTTTTTTATAAAAATAATCATTTTTTAAAAACATATTATAAATACTTGAAATAGTTAAGAACATTTTAGATAAAAAATGAGTTACTCTTTGAACAAAAATATGAGAGGAGATAAATTCACAAATATGAGAAGTAATTCATCCCTTTTAATCAATTATTTTTAGAGTTTTTTGGCATCTCGCTCGTTTAGATTCATAATCCAAAATATGTAAGTTAATTGCTCAAGTTTGAAATTATTTCTAAACGTCTGAGACTTTGAAAAAAAAATCCAATTTAAAGTTGTCTTTAAAAAAAATCCAAAAAAAAAGTCCCATTTCATTCCTTCTTCTTCCTTCTTTTTAGAGCAAAAGAATTGATTGACTTGAATAATTGCTTAGCCACCCGTGCATTGACTAAGTCCACTTGGCTAAAATTAATCATGAAAAAGTTTGGAGATCCATCAACATAAATATTAATTCCTATTCTTCCTAAATTTTATCCAAAAAATGTGAAATTTTTTCAGTTAATTACCTCTTAATTTGAATTAATATTTATTAAAATAGGGTACTTTCATTTTCTCTCCAAGAAGATGTTGATGAGTGAAAAGTTTGCACCAAAACTTTAAAAATCTCATGAAATTTGAAAGAAATGTCTAAAAAATGAGGAAAAAAAAGTGTCTTCTAAATTAGTATGAGTCAATAGGGTCAAGATGTGAACTCAGACAACTTGGGAGGGGAGTTGGTCCAAAAGTTTTGGATGTTCAGGCGCAAAGACTTTTCTATGGCTCAAAGAGAATGATATAAAGCATATTCCATACTCTATATGATATATATTGGTGAGCACCGAGGGCAACACATTCAGCAGTAACAACTGAAAGTTTACGTGTGTTAGATTCATGGCCATTCTTTGTCCTTCCACTGCCATCTACCATCTTCTCTTCTCTTTCTTCTTCTGTTTTTCTTATGTTATGTGAGCAATACATCCGTCTATGGAGCGCCCAAAGACGGGTATCACACCCTTGATGTAAGTTCATTGCTGCATAAGAACAACTGCTCGGCACCAGCGGGAGGTGAAGTCTATAAGCCACAAAATCTTGTGTTCCCATATATATATATATGTATGTATGTATGTATAGCTTTTAAAACGATTTCTTAATTGCTTCGCTCCATCTTGTTGTTTCTTTATCCAATTCCATCTCTTCTTGGATTATTATTTCTAACGGAGAAAGCATGCAAAATTTCATTTTACTTGCAAATTGAATGAAGATTTGTAGGTTAAGCCTGCAGCCTTTTTCTATGAAATTTGAAGGGAAAAAAAAAAATCTACTTGAAAAGGTTATTATGCTGACAGTGTGTAGGTCTTGCAGGAGGGCTACCAATAACATATAGTTATGGACCATGCTCGCGATTAGGCCAGAAGAAGTCTCCCAGTCGTCAGCAAATTTTTCTCCAAGATCAGTCCAGAGTTCGCTCCATTAACGCCAAAATCTTCAGCCAATATTCTACGCAAGAATCCAAAGATGGATATTCTTTGATATCTCAGACCGCTTCAAAGTTCAAAAAGAAATTTAGTTACTGTTTCCCCCTATAGAACACACTCAAGGGTCTCTGTTGTTTGGGGAGAAAGCAATTTCTGCATCTCCCTTGCTGAAATTTACGCGGATTTTGAATCCACCTAGTGGGTTATGGTTAGAGTCAACAAAGTATTATTTTGTTGAACTGATTGGTATAAGTGTTGCCAAAAAGCGGTTGAACGTCTCTAGCTCATTGTTTGCATCACCTGGAACTATAATAGATTCCGGACCTGTCGTCACTCGTCTTCCTACCGCAGCCTATAAAGCACTCCGCACTGCATTCCAACAGGAAATGTTGCACTGTCCCTCTATTCCTCCGCCGCCGCCCGAAAAACTATTGGACACTTGCTATAATCTTAAGGGATGTGGGGGGAGAAACATAACGTTACCGGAAATAGCACTACATTTTGTGGGAGAAGTGGACGTAAGTTTGCATCCATCAGGAATTCTTTGGGTATATGAGGGCCGAACTCAAGCTTGCTTGGCCTTCACAGGAAAATCCCATCCTTCTCATGTAGCCATTATCGGAAACAGATAACAAGTGCCTCTAAAAGTTGTGTATGACATAGTAGGGGGAATCCCTTCTTATTTCTACATGGGCTGTAGTTTGTTTTTGTTGAACAAGGGTTCGGATAGAATATATAAATTCTTGGACATTATTTCTTTGGGTAACCTGTTTCACTGTTTGAATTGCTACATGTTATAAAGTTTTGTTTGTAAAACATAATCCATTCCAATTGTCTGATTGCATAATATCGAGATTTGGATATGAGTATACTATTTTTGTGTTTTCTCTAGCTAATAATTGTTGATATATAGTTTTCATGAAAAATGATTGGCTTTTTCATTAGATCATCTAAATTGTCCCTCTAAAGTCTGATGATATGAATTATAGCAGGAGTTGAATGGTGTATATATTATGATAACCAAAAGTTGGTAGCATATACGAAAGAAAAAGACAAATTAAAAAGAAAAAGAAGAAAAAATAAAACTTGATTTCTACGAGAAAACCAAATATATCAAACTTAATGTAAAATATCATAATAGGTGTGATTGCCTTGGATGTTATAATTATGATGGCTAATTAAGTTTACTCCTATGGCCCCGTTCAAGTATAGCATAAACTATGTACAACACCTATGGGCCCTTCAAGGGGTGTGAGCAAAGGTGACAAATCAAAATGGTTTTTTATTTTGTGAAAAGCTTGATAGAATTGTTGTCTCGACTTTGACATCACTTCTCATGTTTAAGGGCTTTAATAATTTCATTTGAAAAATAATGGGCAATATCCTTTTATGATGCTCGTCATTACATTTATTTTTACATTGGGACTACATTAATATTTCACAACACATCTATTTTCCAATAGGATTTAGGCTCATCCACCAATGGGACTTCCATATCCATCCATTGCATGCATATCTAACACAATTTTAGCTCATCTAGTGTAGACTTTTCATTTTGTACTCTTAGCACAGGTGACACCAGGTGCCTTTTTGTACTTTTCTCTTAACTCAGTAGTCGTCCCTTGTTTGCCCATGACGCTTATATAGTTTCTTTTTTTGAGCCACCTTTAGAGAACCTTTGTTGAGGGACTTATTTAGATCCTCATTATAACCCTTGGTAGCCTTGAGTTAGATCTATGTGTTTTTTATTTTATTTTATTTTTATTATTTATTTTTTATTATTATCTTTTTTAGGATAGCTCGTACACTTTTAGGATATTTAGACGGTGGTCACTTAGACATTTTTTTGATTATCCTAAGAGATGGTCTAAATTGCTTCACATCCAAACTCAAACTCTTACAATATGATTTATTGCCTTTCAGCGTATTATTAAAATTGAACCTTTTTTCTTCTTCTTTATATACTAAAACAAGACTTTGGGTGGAAGCCTAAGAATTGAAGCCCAATTGCGAGGTAGTATAGCTCTTGAATAGGAGCAAGGAAAGATAAAATTGATTGAATACATCTTGAATAGGGGTTTAAGCCCGAGCCCAAATGTATGGGCTTTGTATGGGCTCAAGTGGGTTTATAACTTAATTAGAGGAATTTGGCTGGGTTGGGTGGTCCTCTCTCACATATTTGAGGCCCAGAGCTTCGCCTTATGGGCATAAGGTCGGGAATTAGGGCCTAGGCCTTGGAATTTGGGCACAAGTTCATTTATATGTATATATAATTTAAATATTAAAAATAAATTATAATTATAACTATGAAAAAGAACTTACAATAAGTTTTTAACTGAAGCACATAATTTATAAGATATGAAAACTCTAATAGAAACTAAGAAATTGATTCTTCTTTTTCGAGTTGATATGAGGCACTTAAAGGAATTTCAGTCCTACTTACCCAAGTCTTTTGCCCATTGATAAGGACATCAAGGGCATACACTACATGTATGCAATACCAATGAACAGTCTCATTTTTTAGACGACATAGAGCTTCAAGAGATGGGAGGAAAGGACTAAACGTGGAGCTATATTTCAAGCTTCAATGAACAGTCGTCAAAGTCGTCTCCACGTACCACTTGATTTTTTTCTAGCCTTTCCCAATGAGGCTGATTGAAATAGACTCTCCCCTCGGCTGTGCGGTTTCAGCCACATAAGAAAAATCAGAGAATCTAAAAGTTCTTCTAGAAAATTAAACAGAACCAAGCATTTTTCCCATATTATTTATTTTCAGTCACAATTCCAATATCTCCACCAACAAGCCAAGGCCACATTCACAAGGAGACAAGACTGTTTGAATTTTTTTATTGGCTCTGGGGAGACCCATGAAGAAGATGTTGGAAAAGTAAGCGAATATCGGGATTTCACAGTATCTGTTTAAACTGCTTCACTTTAATAATATCTCCAGAAATTGATTCTATGTCAATAATTGAAATATATAATTTGTTGGGAAAAATGTGTTTTCATATACTCAAATGAAAAAAAATCATAAAATAAAAAAATAAGTTCCTTGTTTATTTTTGAAAAGTGACCAATAAATTGAAAAAAAAATGTAATAGTAGTATGAATTCCCTTGTTATCTACACTTGGGGGAGACCACTGATTTGAAGTCTTTTAATTGCTAGTGACAGTGGGTATGTGTTCCATACTCTGCATAATACACCATGAATCCAAAAAAAGAAAAAAGAAAAAAAAACCTACTTTATCCGTGAAAGTGATTGGCTATGACATGTGTGTGGATGAGTTTCAATGCTTGTATTATATATATGTCAGTTTTGTGAAATAACACAATGGTGTGGATGTGTTTTGTAATATTTTACTTTGTTTGTATATATATATATAATGAGGAGGAAAGAATCACACAAGAGAATTAAGAGAGTTGAGAGTACGAAAGACAAGGAGGAGAGAAAGAGAGAATAAGGCAGAGAGAATGAGAGAAAGAGATAATTTCTTTCTTGTTCGGGGATGGGTCTTTTACAAGGGATGAAAAACCATTTTATAGACTTTTCAAATGACCCGCCATTACTCATATTTAAGATGAGTAATAGAAGTTCATAAATGACCCTTTTAATTCCACATTAATGTGGTGGTCATTTACCACAACATTTACAACACTCCTATTTGGATGTCCACCACATTTAAAGAATATGCATCATTAAAACATTGCTAGTAAAAAACCATATGGGAAAAACCTAGTGAAGCAAAAATAGTACAATATTTTTATAATTCTTTAAACCGCTTTTGGTATATTAGGACTGCCTCGTTAAAAACCTTACCAATAAAACCCAATAGGATAAAACCTGGACGAAGGGAAAAAGAGTACAGTACACTAACTCCCTTTTACAAACATACTCTCCCTCATGTGGATTTCCTTTAGTTGACACATTCCAATCTTGTGTATTAACTTCTTGAATGTTAAGGTGAGCAATGACTTTGTGAATAAATCTACTAGATTATCATTTGAACGTATTTGTTGCACATCAATTTCACCACTTTTCTAGAGTTCATGTGTATAAAAGAATTTTGGCGAAATGCATTTAGTTCTATATCTTTCAATATAACCCTCTTTTATTTGTGCAATGCATGCAATGTTATCTTCAAATAATATTGTCGGGTTACTTTTGATAGAAGAGAGTCCACAAGATTCCCGAATGTGCTGAATCATGGATCTTAACCATATACATTCATGATTTGTTTCACGAATTGCAAATATTTCTAAATTATTTAATAATGTGGCCACCATTGTTTGTTTGACAGATCTCCATGAAATAGCAGTACCATTGCAATTAAACACGTACCTTGTTTGTGATATAACTTTCTATGGATTTGAAAGATATCCTGCATCTACATATCCAATCAATTGTAGTTTTGATTCCCTTAAGTAAAATAGACCCATATCAATAGTTCCACGAAGATAATGCAATATATGCTTGATACCATTCTAATGTCTTCAGGTTGGAGTGAAACTGTATCTTGCTAATAAATTGACAGAAAAAACAATATCTAGCCATGTACAATTGACAAGATACATAAGTGTATCAATAACATTAAGATATGATATTTCAGGACCAAGTAATTCTTTACTTTTTTGGCAATGACGAAATAAGTCATTTTTCACGTAAAGTGATCAGACAATCATTCAAGAACTTAAAGGATGCACTTTATTCATATAAAAATACTTCAAAATTTTCTTAATGTATGTTGATTGATGAACTAAAACTTTATTTGGAAAATGCTCGATATGTAGGTTGAGACAATTTTTTTTTTCAAGATCTTTCATTTCAAATTCCTTTTTCAAATAATTTGTTGTTCTTGTGAGCTCTTCAAGAGTTCCAACAAGATTTAAGTCATCAACATACACTACAATAATTGCAAATCCGGTTTTTGATTTCTTAGTGAAGATGCATGGACATATAAATACCCTTCTTTTAGTTAGTATTCGCTAAGGTGATTATATCACATGCGTTTAGATTGCTTTAATTTATACAAGGATCGTTGTAACTTGATTGAGTATATGTTACGAGGCTTTGTACTATTTGCTTTAGGCAATTTAAATCATTCAGGGAGTTTCATGTATATATCATTTTCCATGGATTCATATAATATGCTGTAATAACATCCATGAGACGCATATCCAGTCTTTTTGAGATTGCCAAGCTAATTAAGAAATGAAATGTGATTGCGTCCATGACGGGAGAATATGTTTCCTCATAGTCAATATTAGGTCTCTACGAGAAATCTTATGCCACTAATTATGCTTTATATCTTATGATCTCATTATTCTCATTGCACTTTCATATAAATACCCATTTGTACCCAACAAACTTTACATCTTCAAGTGTTTGGACTACAGGTCCAAAAACTTCTTATTTTGTTAATGAGTTTAACTCTGCCTGCATAACTTCTTTCCATTTTGGTCAATCATTTCTATGTCGACATTCTTTCACATTTTGTGGTTCGGGATTTTTATCATTTCTTATGATATCAGAGGCCACTTGGAAAGTGAAAATATTGTTAATAATAATATTATTTTGATCCCATTTTTCTCTCGTGTGTACTTAACTTACTGAGATCTCACAATTTTCATGTGTCTGTGCCTCTTTATGGGTTTCTTGTTTAATATGTGCCTTTTCAGGGGTTTTATGCATTATTTATGCCTTTTTTAGGGCTATAGATATCTCAATTTTAAATTGATCAATCATTTTGATGGCCTCTTCTATAGTGTCAATTTTTTCTTGTGTTATTCTCTTATGAGGAGTTACATCCTTTGAGCCGACAGGTCTACCATGTTTCAGGCGTATCTTAGATTCATTTGTTAATTGTCTTATAGGAATATCAATTCATGTTGGAGTATTTGCAACTGGGATATGTGACATTGTCACTTTCTTTGTATTAATGAATGCATCTAGTAATTGATTTGTAAGATTTTGTAAATGAATGATCCTTTGAACTTCTAGTTTACATTGATTTGTACGAGGATCAAGATGGGATATAGTAGATGCGTTCCAAGTAATTTCTCGTCGTTCTTTAGGAATCAACTTTTTTTTCTCCCTAATGACGAGAAAACACTCTCATTAAAATGACAATCTACAAAGCAGGCTGTAAAAACATCGCCTGTCAAAGGTTCAAGTATCTTATGATATATGGAGAGTCAAAACCTACATAAATCCCAAGTCTTCATTGGGGACCCATTTTAGTGCGTTGTGTAGGTGCAATTGGTACATATATTGCACAACCAGAGATTTGTAAGTGAAAGATATTTGGTTATTTTCCAAGTATGAGTTGTGAAGGGGAGTATTCATGGTAAGTTGTAGGTCAAATATAGACTAAAGCTGTAACATGCATAATAGCATGTCCCCAGGTAGAAGTAGGTAACTTGGTTTTTATTAGTAATGATTGAGCTATTAATTGGAGACGTTTGATAAAGGATTATGCTAAACCATTTTGGGTATGGGTATGAGCAATAGGATGTTCAATGTTTATCCTTATTGACATGCACTAGTCAATGAATGTTTGAAAAGTAAATTTGCCAACATTATCAAGATGTATTGTCTTAATTGGATAATATGGAATTGTGCTTTGATCGTTTGTGCAAGAAGCCTAGAAAATGCAACATTACGTGTAGAAAGGAGACAAACATGTGACCACCTAGTAGATGCATCTATTCAGAGCATAAAATAACAAAATAGTCCACATGGTGGATGGATAAACCCACATATGTTCCCATGTATTCTTTCTAAAAAGACTGGTGACTCAAGTATGACTTTAGTAAAAGATGGTTTGACTATCAATTTACCTTGTGAGCAAGCAACACATGAGTATTCATTGGGCAAAAAAATCTTCTAGTTCTTTAGTGGATGCCCATATGAGTGTTCGATTATTTGACGCATCATTGAAGACCTTGGGTGACTTAGCCTATCATGTCAAAGGACAAATATTTTTGGGTCGTTGAACTTTTGGTTCACGACAACATATGATTCAATAAGCTTGATAATTATATACAACTTAAAAGAGAAAGCTGAGAGTTTTTCCATTATAAGCTTTTGGTCGGATATAATGGAAGTAATGTAAAATATCGATATTTTACATTACCTTCATTCATAGTTTCAATATGATATCCATTTCTACGAATATCTTTAAAAAATTGAGCAAATTTCTTTTGGATTTGCTAGAATATAAAGCATCATTTATATGGAATCTAGTTCCATTTAGTAGCATTATGTTTGCTTTTTCAAAGCCTTCAACCAAGTTTGTAGTACCAAATATGATACTTACATTAACTTTTATTAATGTCAATTTGAGGAAGTATCTTTTATCTTGAAGAATTGTGTGCGTGGTTGCACAATATGCGAGACATTCATCATCCTCATTCATCTTGAGACCAAATAACACATGGATTTTAGATCTAACTAATATTAAAAAAAAACAAGGCATAATGTAAATAACATTATATAAAAAAAAATGTAATAATCAAATGTAAATATAAGACATAATAATATATTATTTGATATATAAAGTAACATCAATCAATGTTATTATTTTCATCATTTGTTAAATGGTTAATTTTTTCACTAGACCTCTAAAGAAATCAATGTCATAATAGGTTAGGACCAATCCATCACCATTGGTAAAGTTCATCTCTATTTTTTTTTCCTTTTGCTTTTACTAATGTTTGGTAAAGGTCAACTAAATGTTTGGGTGTACGACAGGTACACAACCAATGCCTCTTCATACCACATCTATAACAATTATTCTCATAATTCTTGGGAGGTTTATCTTGTATACACTTTCCATTTTTCTTGTTTTGTCTTAGTATTACTCCACTTTTGGTGGTGTAATGAGACTTTCTTTCTTGAAAATTTGAGGAATTATTGCCATAAGAACCATGGTATCAGAGATTCATTCAACAACCACGACCATGTTCTTATCCTCATCTACATCCACGAGTTTGGGATGATATTACATTCACTTTAGGGAATGGTTTAGATCCAGTTGGACGGGATTGATGATTTCTCATCAAAAGCTCATTATTTTGTTTAGCAAGAAGAAGACATGATATTAATTCAGAGTACTTTGTAAATCTATGCTCTTGATATTGCTCTTGTAGAAGCACATTCGAGACGTGAAATGTAATAAAAGTTTTTTCTAACATGTCTTCTTTTGTGATTTTTTCTTCACACAACTTTACTTGAGAGTTGCTTTTGAATAATACGGAGTTATATTCACTAACAATTTTAAAATCTTGCAACCTTAAGTGCATCTAGTCATATCGAGCTTTTGAGAGAATTACAGTTTTCTGGTGGTCATATCTTTCTTTCAAATTTCTCCATAGAGTAAAAGGGTCCTTTACCATAAGATACTCATTTTTAAACCTTCATAGAGATGATGGTAATCAGTGCTTTTGCACAATCCTATAGGGATGCTTGATTTCCTTTTTTGATCATAACTCTAAGATTCATTGCATCAAGATGTATATCAACATCAAGGATCCAAGATAGATAGTTCTTTCCTGAAATTTCAAGTGCCACAAATTCGAGTTTTGTGAGATTCGACATTGTCAAATAACTTCATATATATGACAAAACAATATTATGCGAATTAGTTATAATAAGTTGATAGCATTGGTATAACTTTTGATTATAATCAAAATCAAATAATTTGCCTATAGTTTCTAACAATATATAACACAAATTAAATGAATTTAACAATATATAACAGTGAACAAAATCAATAGTAATATAAATATGTAAAATTTTATTCTATATAAACAACTTCAAGTTTAAAATACGAGAATTACCTTCAGAGCAATTCGTGCTGATAACGTGTTGTAAAACGAGAGTAAATGCAAGTAAAGTAGAAACAAATATATATTACTATTAAAGTGGTGTAATTTATTCTTAAGTTCACATCCTTATTTTACCCTTTTACCCATATTTGTTATAGTTATCTCCATAATCTTTTTTACTACGCCACAATCTCTACTACTATTGAACCTTTTTTGCCTTAATTATAATTTATGATGATAAATATGTCAATTTAATGATTTAAAATAAGTTTTAAGTTAATTTTATTAAAAACTTTAATACTTAAAGTATGAATTAAGTAATAAGTTTTAAGTCGATAACTTAATTATAATTTAAGTTAAAGTCAACTTAAGTTATTAAGTTTTACCAAATACCCCATAATGTGAAAATTTAATATCTTAGAAGATAAAAAGGTTTTAATCATGATCTCAAAAAAGAGTTTAGTTGAAAAAAATAGAAGTTGCAAAAATTTACTCAATATTGTATGCAATTTTTTTTTTGCTATTTTTTATGGACTTCACTAATTATTAATTTATATATATTTTTTTGAGTCTTTAAGAGTTTAAAAAAGTTATTATCTTATGCTTTTAATGAAGTTATTTTAGTCTTCTAACTCGAGTTGAAACTAGAAGATTTTATTATTTAAGCAATATTATTAATTTATCCAATATTTATTTATTAAGATTTTCCTGTATATTGCGATACTCAATCCTATTTCACACTTGTCCTATTGACAGTTTTTTTGGCAGAAATTGATAATCCAAAATATGAAGTCATTTGCTCAAAGTTTGAAATGCAAAAAAATTAAACATTTTGAACATTCAAATCCTTAAGTAAGTTTTTTGAATCATTATACAAATATAAAATGCTTAATACACATATAATGTTTGAATTCATAAGACACTCAATTAATGAAAGGAGCATAAATACAATTAGTGGGCTTATTCCCTTTTATTTATTTAAGAATTTTAAAAATTTTGCTCCCTCCAAAGAAAATAATTTCCTTTGAAAGAAAGAAAATAGTTAAAATAAAAAATTAGATGAGTATGGATACTAAATAATTTTTATAAAATATTTTTTTATTTTCATTTTTAATTTTATTTAATCCTTATATAAGAATATTATATAAAATTTATTTAGTATATTGTATAATAAATTCTAATAAAATGATTTTTTTGTAGCTTTGTATTTGATATTTGATAAAATATTTTTTTAGTGGTGGGTTTAATCAAGTAGTACCCATTTACAAATGACTATGTAAGTATTTAAATTATATATTATTTAATTGTTGATAAAATTTAATTTACTTTATGATGAATTATTTTGGGTTTCATTTTGATATGTATATTTTTATGTTTAATTAAACAATTGTTTATTTACAACTGATTATTTAAGTTTTTAAGTATTTTGCTATATTTAGGTTTCCATGCTACATTTAATTTTTAAACAAAAATTTTATCAAACTCAAGTGATTGATATTTTATTATTATTTTTAAAGAAAATCTAAAATTAAACTTATCAGTGAAATTATTTAATTTTTCTAAAAGTTTGGAAATATATTTTATTTAAATTCTGAAAATTTCCTAGCCATACTCATTATTTTAGTTTTTTTTAAAATATATTCTCATTAATAAAATTTAATTTTTGTGGTCAATATTTGTTAGTATTTTTCTAAATTTGATATACTATAAAATTTTCTTTTCTTTTAATGTTAATAATTATTTATTTTATTAAATAATAAACATTATTTCTAAATTATAAAAATTTATCTACGTTTATTACAATTTATAATTTACAATTTTTTTACTACCCTTTTCTTACTACCCTTTACTTGATTTTCTGACCCCACCACTGATTGCGAGTAAAAGTTGCAATAGGTAGCAAACTTCGTCTATAGATGAAGCTACCTCCCACTTTCCTTTAAAGCCATGGTTTTCTATGGGGATTTTGGAAAAAAAAATATAGTCGATTTAAAAAATACTTATTCAAAGATGACACATTTGAAATTATTTCTAAACGTATGGTACTTTGGAAAAAAATCCAATTTAAAGTTGTCTTTTCAAAAAATCCAAAAAAAAAAAAATCCAATTCCACTCTTTCTTCTTCCTTCTTTTTAGGGCAAAAGAATTGGTTGACTTGAATAACTGCTTAGCCATCCTTGCATTGACTAAGTCTACTTGGCCAAAACTAATCATGAAAAAGTTTGGAGATCCATCAACATAAATATTAATTCCTATTCTTCCTAAATTATCCAAAAAATGTGAAAATTTTCAGTTACAATTACCTCTTAATTTTAGTTAATATTCATTAAAATAGTGTACTTTCGTTTTCTCTCCAAGAAGATGTTGATGAGGGAAAAGTTTGCACCAAAACTTTAAAAATCTCATGAATTTTGAAAGAAATGACCAAAAATGAGGGAAAAAAAATGGTTTCTGAAGTAGTATGAGTCAACAGGTCAAGATGTGATCAACTCATGCAACTTGGGAGGGGACTTGGTCCAAAGGCTTTGGATGTTCCACACGCAAAGACTTTTCCATGGCTCAAAGAGAATAATATAAGCATATTCCATACTCTTATGTAATATATATTGGTTAGTACTGAGGCTAACACATTCAGCAATAACAACTGAAAGTTTGTGTGTTAGATCCATGGCCATTCTTTGTCCTTCCACTGCCATCTACCATCTTCTCTTCTCTTCTCTTCTTCTGTTTTTCTCATGTTATGTGAGCGGTATACCCGTCTACGGAGCAGAAGAGGGCAAAGACGGATTTCATTCCACTCCTGTAAGTTCACTGCTGCCAAAGAACAAATGCTCGACATCTGCCAGAGGTGAAGTCCCTTTAACTCCCAAAATATTGTGTTTTGATGTAGAAGAGGGCATTCTATAGGAAAGTCTAATTGATGTATTGTATATGTGTTATGTGTTGCAGGAGGATCTCAAGGGCTTCCAATAACACAAAAATATGGGCCATGCTCTGGATCAGCCCCCTCCCAACCTCCCAGTCCTCAGTTTGGTGAAAATAACATTTTTCTTGTTGACGTTGCTTTTGGCACACCCCCACAGAAATTTAAGCTAATATTGGACACCGGCAGCAGCATAACTTGGACACAGTGCAAAGCCTGTGTGAACTGCTTACAAGACCCCAATCGATATTTCGACTCGTCGGCATCCTCCACTTATTCCTTTGGTTCTTGCATTCCAGCTGTTGAGGACAACTATACCATGACATACAACGACAAATCTACCTCTGAAGGAAACTATGGATGCGATACCCTCATATTGGAGCCTTCTGATGTGTACCCTAAGTTTCAATTCGGTTGCGACAGAAATAATAAGGGTGATTTTGGCAGTGGAGTTGATGGGGTGCTGGGGCTTGGACAAGGGCAGCTTTCTACCGTATCTCAAACAGCTTCAAAATTTAACAAAGTTTTCAGTTACTGTCTCCCTGAGGAAGATTCCATTGGATCGCTGCTGTTCGGAGAGAAAGCCACTTCCCAATCCTCCTCCTTAAAGTTCACATCGCTTGTAAATGGTCCTGGAACCTCAGGGTTAGACGAGTCAGAGTACTATTTCGTCAAGCTCTTGGATATAAGTGTTGGTAACAAGCGACTTAATATTCCCAGCTCCGTGTTTGCATCATCTGGAACTATAATAGACTCGGGAACTGTCATCACTCGCCTGCCTCAACGAGCCTATTCAGCACTGAAAGCTGCATTCAAGAAAGCAATGGCGAAATATCCTCTTTCCAATGGGAGGCGGAAGAAAGGTGACATATTGGACACATGCTACAATTTAACTGGAACGAAAGATGCGTTAGTACCGGAGATAGTGCTACATTTTGGGGAAGGAGCCGACGTACGTTTGAATGAAAAGAGAGTTTTTTCGGGGAATACATCTTGTCGTTGCTTGGCTTTTGCTGGGACCTTTGCTGGGACCTCCAAATTTACCATTATTGGAAGTACACAACAACTGTCTCTAACAGTTCTATATGACATACCAGGAAGAAGGATAGGGTTTGGGGACAATGGTTGCTCCAAGTGAGACCTAATCCATCCTTTTGGTTTTGTCTGGTAATTAGGAGTGCAGGTAGAGGATGTCCATTAGATGCATAAGGAGTGGGATGACCCATTTCATGTTTAATTTGTTTGGTTTGCTCTTGTAATAAAATTTTGAGTGGAAAACATATTCCATTCAAATGTTTGTGGCTTGCATAATGTAAGGTTTGGAATGAATAGAACGCACTAGTTTTATGTTGCTGAAAATTTATTGGTTTGGCAATTTCTTGGGTATCATGGATCAAAGTCTACTAGGAGAATGATGTGGTCAACTTGTTCAATGAATGCAGCAGCCTGCAATCGAGAGCGATTGAACCCCTTTTCTGGATCAAAACCTTTAACCCAATGAGCACGAGCACGTTAAGAGTTGTACAGTGTTAGCCAACACTAGAGATCAGGTTGGCTAACCTGAATCGTTAGGCCTGAAGACGAACCTGGAGTTCGACTCGAGTCTTCAGGTTGGCCCAAGCCCAGCCCAAAGTTTTCCCCTGACCCAATCCAATTGTGTTACAACTTACAACCCTTGGCATGAATAGGCTTCCAAGCACCTGCCAGGCTGCCACACACCTTGGCTATACGCGTGAGCTTACTAAATACCAATATTTTATTGCAACAAAACCCATAATATATACCAATATTTCATAACCACAAAACCCACTCTGCTCACTGTGGGTTTGTGGTCCTTCCCTTCCTCTGCGCACTTCACCTTTATCCCTACTTCCCCTTCGTCTTCCTCTTCCACTCTCCCTTACCATTGGTGGAAGGATTCAATCATTTTGTTCTTGACATGGTCTGATTTCACCCTTTCATCACAAGCATGCCTGCTTTAGTGAGTTCGGGTATGTTGGTCAACCATTCTTGTGCCTCCTTGTTTATTTTCTTGATTTCCTCTATTGTCAGATTGAATGATTTGGATGTTCATGGTTTTATAGCCTTCCAAACAAATTCCTTAAGACCAAGCCTCCATATATATATATTTCACTTTGAAGTTGTTGCATAGATGTCTATAATAATGCCTCTGTCATGCTTCAGTCACGATATTAATTAATTGATGGCTTATACAATTTAACAACTATTGGTAATATCTCATTTTTAAACTATGCAAGAAAATAATTTTAGATTTTCTAAAATCATGTTACACAAATCTAATGTATTTCACAATAATTTAACTATTTAAGATTTTATTAATCTTATACTGCCTTTAAAGTCACCTCATATATATATATATATATATATATATATATATATATATATTGTGCATTTTAAATTATATTAGGTAATTTTTTACATTTTAAAAAAAATCATCTCATCACAAAATTTTCCAAAGTAAAACATTAAATATATAAAAGCTAAAGAAATTAGTTTCTAATATAAAATTTTGGACAAAACTATTAATAAAAAAGTGTAAATAATATGTAAAATATTTAAATTAAATCTTAATTTTTTATTTATCATCAAATTAGATGTCTGAATAATTTGGAAGTTTTTAGAAAATAAATTTTAAAATATTTTATTTATCAATTGTTGAAATATTTTTTTAAAAAGTAAGTAAAAAAGT
Source organism: Vitis riparia (assembly GCF_004353265.1). Lineage (NCBI taxonomy): Eukaryota > Viridiplantae > Streptophyta > Magnoliopsida > Vitales > Vitaceae > Vitis > Vitis riparia. The sequence goes on along the minus strand of NC_048434.1, from coordinate 7,993,586 downwards.
TAAATTAAATCTTAATTATTCTATTTATTGAATTAGATGTTGAAAATCATTTGGAAATTTTTAAAAATATAAAATTTAAAATATTTATTATTGAAATATTTTTTAAAAGTTTTTATAACTATTGTCAAATATTATAAATATATTTTTATTATATAATACTAATTACAGTGAATGATTTATATTTTTATTATTTTATAATTGGAAAATTTTCAATTAAATATTTGATAAGTAATTTCGAAATTTTTTTGTGGAAATATAAATTTAAAAACATAAGAAAAGAAAAAAAACTTTCCCAAAAGCTCTCAAAAGGCCCTTCTATCGTCATTCATAACCATAGTCGAAGTCTTCACCTTTGATCGAAATAACATTGTTGCCCATTGAAGTGTCATTGTCACCGCTGCTCATGTTGATGCTTTATACTATTTGATATGATCTTTACCATTGTCTTACTATACATGGTCAATGCAACCTTTTTTCTTAATGGTTCACATCTAGGCCACTCCTCTCCCTTGTCCTAATTTAACCCGAGACTTCGAATCTTCAATATTCTTTACACTCCATTTTTTTAAAATTCTTATTTATCTTTTAATATATTATTGCTCCATTACTAGAATAATTGTGGATTATCATTTTTTCCGCTTTGTTTAGAAATGTAATTGTGTTCATCTTATTTGAGGTCCAAATGCATTAAAATCTACCTTGGATTGACTGATTTTTTTTTCTTGGTTGTAAAAGAGAGTTCTTAAAATTAATCATGCGTAAAAGCATATTTTACTAGTTACATCAAGAATGAAATAATTTATATGTGTTTTAATAGAATTATTCTATTGTTTATGTAAAAGGGTCTTCTCATTGAAGAATTGTAAGGTCAAGTGGAGTTACTTTGAACACCCTTGACATATAAGAGTTATTATTGAAAATTAAAATTATCTTCCATTATATGATATAATAATATGTTTACTAATTAAAACTATATTATATTTTACAGGAAGAGATGCACAAAATTTAGGAAAGATGCATGAAATTTAGGATGAGGGCACTACTCTTTTCATTAACTTAAAAATAACATAAAGAGTGTTTGGAAAACGACAAATTATTTAAACGGTTTGGAAAGACAAGAAGGTTGTGGGAGTAGATTACAAAGTTACACAAATTCAAGAGTATGACGACCATTGAGTTGCAAGAGTTGAAGGCATTAATATGGAATTTCATGCCATAACAAACCAGCTCTTCTTAATAACCACCACTTCAATCTTACTCATCTTTCAAGCCACCTTTTCCACCATTGAGTTGATATCATGATGTAGTTTATTATTATTTGTTGGTCACTTTATTTTGGGCAATATTCAAATAGTACTAGGACAATGTTAGTTTCAAGTATGATTCACATTAATGAAAAAAATATTTTGATGTATACTTAATTTCTATAGTTATTGTATTTTCAAGTTATTAAAAGTTTGATTTACATAATATCATATTAATTTAAAATGTTAATATCATAGAGGTTTATATGGGTTAATGTTTCATTTAAAAGGTAACAAAAATATTATATTTAGGGAGAAAAAATTTTCATCCCAAAATGTGTACATAGACGAGAATTTTTTTCATTATTTTTATCTCCCAATGTGAATAGAAATACTTAGAAATGAAATTGTTTCGTTTCCTAAACATTGTTAACTTTTTAAGATAAATAATTTTGTCTCCAAATGTAAGCTAAAACATTTCAAGATGAAAGTTTTTTATTACCTAAACTATATGTCAATATTATGAGATATAAATATTTCATCCCCTAATCTAAGTTGAAATATTTAGAGACGAAATTATTTCGTTGTAGAAACTGTGTCAATATTTTGGGATGGAAATATTTCATCTCCCATATAAAGTAACATTTAGAGACAAAATACTTTCATTTCCCGATAAGTTCTTGTGTCACCAAATGGTTTAATGGATTTTACAAATTTTACTTCCAAAAACTTTTGACTTTGCACCATAAAAAACACTTGTTGACAAATAATTTTGGTGATGATTTTTTTTTTCATTAGAGACACATTTTGTGACAAAATTAAATTTTTTATCTCCAAAAAGGGTAACATAATTGTAGAGACAATTCTAAGAACACTTTTTCATCTAGAAATTTTTTTTGCCACAAAAGTAAAATCTTTGGAGATCAAACATTTCATCCCTAATAATGTACTTTGTTGTAGTGTCCTTAAAAGCACATATATTTTAAAACAACCATCCCGTGTATATGGAGCCCTTAAAAGCATAATATGGTATAACAATTATTAGCCCAAGGATTTTCCTAAGTGTGTTTAATAGTGTTTCTACTTGAAGTGTTTTTAGGAGAATCAACTATCAAGTGTTTCTCCACAAAACAATTCTATAAGTGATATTTCAGTTTTTTAATAGTGTTTCCTAAATTTTTCGAAATATCTCATTTTTTTATTAAAAAAAAACACTTTTTAAGTTAAAAATGATTCCTAAAATCATTGTCAAACGGACTTAAACTTGTTTAGGTAAATAATGACATAAGGTGTAAAAAAAAGAAGCCAATTTTGCACTAGAATATTGAAAATTGATTTTGCCCTAGAGCACTCAAAACACCTTGGATGTTGAAAAAAAAAACCTTTGTGGGTGCTCCAATACCATTTTTTTTTTTGCATTTTCTTGTTGTTTATTTTGTTTTTTCTCATGTTATAGGTCCAAAATACTGAGTTTTTCAAAGCCTAAATACACATTTATTGTGTTAAATATTGGTTATGCTATTTTCCATTATTCCATAAGCATTCCCAATAATTTCAAGAACCTTGTTGATTTTCATACAACGATTTATGGTGAAAATTAGAGACAAAAGAAAAGAAAAACACACAGATTTAACATGGTTCGACAAATTACCTATGTCAATGGGAACAGGGAAGAAGGCTTTCACTATATCTGAAATTAGGGTTACATAAAAGGGTATTTATACTAACCCTTAGGTAATGAAATGTCAAAAATACACCTGAACCGTACCGCAGGGGGGGGGGGGGGGGGGGGGGGGCGATGCCCCCTCGCACCCCCTCAACCTATCGTTTGCCCACAATAATAAAAATACAAGCTTGAATGGCAAATGCCATTGTTCTACTCCACTTCGCTCCCACATTTGCCCATTTTTCTCCATATATCTTTCACTCAATATGAGCCACATACTACAACAACCTCCACCTTGGAATATATTCACCCCCTTTAGGAAACGAGAAACATAGCTTGTAATTGTACCTGGGACAATAAGTTGGGGCATCTCCAATCTAATATTTGGAGACATTAATCAAGTTCAAGCAATGCTTGAACTTTTCTGTGGTAATAGGCTTTGTCAACATGATTGCTGCATTCTTAGAGGTGTGAACCTTCTCAAGTAACAATTCACCAGAAGAAACCAATTCCCTGATATTGTGAAACCTCATATTTATGTGTTTGTCCTTGCATGATACACCTAGTTCTTTGCCAAATAAATGGCACTCTGACTGTCACAATATAATTGAACTCCACATTGCTGAATACCCAACTCCTTAACCAAACTTGTGAGCCATAATGATTCCTTTGCAGCCTCAACTATTGTCATATATTATGACTCAGTAGTAGATAGTGCAACTAGAGACTATATCATAGACTTCCAACAAATAGATCCCCTACCAAGGGTGAATACATAACCTGTGGTAGACCTCCTGTCATCCAAGTCTCCTGCATAGTCTACATCAACATATCCCTTAATTGAAGGATCACTCTGTTGTTTGCTGAACATGATGCCATAGTCTCTAGCACTCCTTAAGTATCTAAAGATCCACTTGACTACATTCTAATGCATTCTTCCTGGATTTGATAGAAACTTGCTCACCACACTAATAACATATGCCAAATTTAGTCTTGTACAAACCATAGCGTACATCAAACATCCCACTACACTTGCATATGGAACCTTTGACATGTCTTTCACTTCATCATCTGTCTTTGGACATTGATTAGTAAACAATCTGAAATGATTTGCCAAGGGTGTACTTATTGGTTTTGCATTATCCATGTTAAACCTCTCCAACACTCTCTTGACATAGTTACGCTGAGATAACCATAGTCTCTCTAAAGCTCTATCCCTGTGAATCTCCATCCCAAGGATCTTCTTGGCCATCTAAATCCTTCATGTCAAACTCCTTGCTCAACAAAGACTTCAACTTATTGACCTCAATTGTACTCTTTGCAGCAATTAACATGTCATCCACATAGAGTAATAGAAAAATAAATGAATCATCATCTAAGCTCTTTACATAAACACAACAATCATACTCACAACTCTTGTACCATTGCCTTGGGGACTACTTCAACCCATAAAGTGATTTTCTCAACTTACAGACCAAGTGCTCTTGTCCAGGTTGAATAAACCCTTCTGGTTGTACCATATAGACCAACTCCTCCAAATCCCCATGAAGAAAAGTTGCCTTTACATCCATTTCCTCCAACTGCATGTCAAAATGTGCTACCAAGCCTAACACTATCCTGATGGAAGTGTGTTTGCTCACGGGGGAAAAAATCTCATCATAGTCAACCTCTTTTCTCTGTGAGTAACCCTTTGCTACTAAACAAACTTTGAACTTTTCACTATTTTTTTTTTGGAACTACTTTTTTCTTGTACACCCATTTACATCCTATTGCACTCTTCTCCTCTAGAAGCTCCACTAACTCCCATGTCTAGTTCTTATGCAAAGAATGAATCTTCTTCACTATAGTACCCATCCATCTACTTTTCTCTTGGTTGTGTATTGCCTCTTGAAATGTAGTAGGATCCCCGCTACTAGTAATCAATGCATAAGAAACCAAATCTTCAAAACCATACCTGGTAGGTGGCCTGATAGTGCGTTTGAGACGTCTATGGCTATATTGTGATGCTACTGATCTTCTGAACTAGACTTCCCTGCATTCTGAGCACAATTCTCTATATCATGAGTCTCTAATTCCACTTGTACCAACTGCTCACTATTGCTGCAATTTTCTAGTTCCTGTTTTTCTCCTTTTTGAGTACAATATAAAATGGCTTTCTCATCAAAAACCACATCTCTACTGATTACCACCTTGTTTGCCTTTGGATCATAGAGCTTGAAGCCTTTCACCCCTTTCTGATACCCTAGAAAAATACATTGTCTAGACTTTGCATCAAGCTTCAATCTCTCCTCATTATGAATGTGCACATAGGTTGGGCACCCAAATACTCTCAAACCATAGTAATCTAGCGGGGTTGTGATTACTACTCAAAAAGTGCTATTTGATAGCTTGTAATTAACTCTTTTAAATACTTTTGAGTAGTAGTTATCACCTTTTAACCCAATTAACATATTAAAGACCCTTGCAATCAATTCTAATCAAATTGTGTTAAGTTTTGGTGTTTTGATAGCTTTTTGATCACCAAAGCAATCCGAGATTGAGGAAAGTTCTTTAGGAATCCATGGCAAAAGATGTCCGGACAGGGCGTCCGGACACGCCATTGGACAGTGGCAGAATGTGGGCTGTAGCAAGGCTTGCTCACTGTAGTCAATGATCCGGACAACATATCCGAATAGGATATGATATCATCCGAAGTGTGATGTTCACGAGTGCCGGATAGCATGCGGCGCATGTCCTCTTGGGGAATTTGGATGGAGTTGAGCCGGATGGGTCCCTACACCTTACACACGCAGACGATTCCCTTTGCGGCGCACAAGCGTAGCTCATTCCACCCGGGTAGGAATTCTGTCCAGTCAGACATGTCCGGATCCTCTAATCAGATAATTCACATAAGGATCCCCTGACACCGGATGGGAGAGGAGGCGTTTCAACTTCCCCGAATAGCCATGTCCGGATCTTCTGATAGCTCTCACCCGGAGAGCATCCGCGGCCGACATTTCAGATTACCCGGATTTTGCACAGTGCCGCGGTGATTCTCCTGAAGCTTCTAGATATTTGCCACCAACTAAGTTAGATTTTTTCTCTCAAGATATTTTGTGTAAATTTCTATTTTCTCCTTGTAATCAGTCAAAGATATTATTGGGATATTTCTTAGAAAATATCTTCTCTATATATATCTTTGAACCAATGTAATAGGGATGATCGATCATAGTTCATCATGTAATCATATATCATATATGAAACCGACGAACAGAGCACTTGCTCTGTTTTTCCTATTTTTGTTTTCTCGTTAGTTTTCTTTCTAGCCAAACAAACTCTGAGGATTTTTCCTCAGAGGATGAGAGGCTAGGCTTTTCGTCTCTTGGAGTGAAGAAAGCCGGGTAAGTTTCCACATGCATAAATTGGAAGTTTTGTTGTTTTAGTTTTTAATGAAGAGAAAGTGTGACCCGTTAATGGTTTTTATCTTTTTAGTTAACTTAAAACGCCTTTAAATCACCTAGGCCAACACTTGGTAAGGCAAATGATCTTCGTCCATGGAGATTCACTAGTTTATCTCTTGCAAGCTTTTGGGAGGTGGTTTGAAGGTAGGATTTTCTAGAATAGCCAACACTTGGTAAGCTTTTGGACTCTAAGGAGACATCCATTAGTTATCTCTTGCGAGCTTGTGACGGGTAATCCAAGGTTAAAGATCACCTTGAATGGAAAATGCTAGGTAAGAGGCACGAGCCATTGCAAGTTGCATCAGTGAGAGGGAATTAGTGTTTGAACCCATTAAAGGGAAGCATCTGTACCGTACCGGTTAGAGAATTAACTATATGTTAATTCTCTAATGCGAGGAAAAGAAACAAGTGACCGGAACTCTCCTTTTTGTATGAGGAACCTGATCCTAGTGATCTAAACTCCTAGAGACACTTTTCTTTGTTAGTAAAATCAGTTACTATTTTTGGTTAGTTTAAAAACCAAACCTTTTTCATTCAAACATCTTTATGTTTTCTTTTAAAGCTAACCTTGAAATGAAAATGCACCAATTCAGCTCTTGAATTAATATCAATTGTGAAGCGAAAACCCATCCCAATGAACGACCCTAGAGCCACTATGCTATGCTAGCTAAGGCTATCTTAGTACATGGTGTAATAGGTTATAAATTTTGTTGATTACTCCCTTCTGAGGACCACAATCAAGGGACACCAGCTGGACACGAATCAAATGGCACCACTATCAGGGACCATTGAGAGGACATGAATCAGCTGAGACACCAATTAGGAACGAATCAGACTGCTTGTCCATACCTCCTCTACTACTTTCCCATCTAATGTTGCTCTAGGTGACCTGTTGATCAAGTAAAATGCCACGTTCACTGCTTCTGCATAAAATTTTTTTTCAAGCCCTGCATTCAATCTGAGACACCAAGCTCTTTCAACTATTGTTCCGTTCATCCTCTTTGCTACACCATTCTACTATGGTGTCTTGCATACTGTGATGTGTCTCTTAATCCCATGTTGCTCACACAATTTCGTGAATTTTGAATTTGTATACCCAGTACCATTATTTGACCTAAGGCACTTTATTTTCCTCTCTATTTGGTTTTCTACTTCAGTTTTCCACAACTTAAACTTGGCAAACGTTTACAACTTGTGCCGCATGAAGTACACCCAAACCTTTCATGAATAATCGTCAATAAAACTCACAAAATACATATTTATTCCTAATGATGCTACCCTTACTGGTCCCCAAACATTTGTATGAACATAGTCAAGAAACCCCTCTGTCTTGTGTGTGGCTGTCTTGAACTGCACTTTATTCTATTTCTCAAAAACACAATACTTGTAGAAATCAAGTTTACATGTTTTGATACCCTTCAACAGATTTCTCTTATGAAACTCCATCATCCCACGCTCACCCATATGCCCTAACCACATATGCCACAAGACTGTATTGTCTGACTCAGACTTTACGATTGCAATTCCATCTACAACTGTGGAACCTAACAGTTTATAAATATTACCTACTAGCTTCTGCCATTTCATCACTGTCATAGCACCTTTACTCACCTTCATTACTCCACTTGAAGACTTGTAAATAAACCCATTACAGTTTAAAGTCCCCAAAGATATCAGATTCTTCCTTAAATCAAGTACATGTCTAACATCACACAACATTCTAACAACACCATCAAACATTTTAATTCTGATATTCCTTATTCCAACAACTTTGCATGAAGCATCATTACCCATCATAATAGAACCAAAATTTATTGAGTTGTATGTGTTAAACCAATCTTTATTGGGTGTCATATGATAAGAGCATGTTGAATCCAAGATCCAAGAATCTATAAGATGATCTGAACTGGATGAAACCGACAACATATCACCATCACCACTCTCTGAGTCTTCTTCTACCACTACATTCGCAAACTTTGATGAATCCTCTTTATTTTTCGATACCGAGCCCCATTTCTTCTTCTCTGGACAATCTTGTTTCATGTGCCCCATTTTTCCGCACTTATAACATTGTATGTCATTTCTCTTCCTGGATTTGGATCGAGATTTATTGTTACTCGATTCGTTCCGAAACTTGTTTCTCCCACGTTCCTGATTACTCTTTGCCACAAGCCCTTCACCCTGAGAACTCTCATCATTGGCTTTCTTCCTCTGATTGAATCCTAAACGAACACTTGTGATCTCCTCCAAATCAAGAGTTTCTTTTCCCCACATCAAAGTTGTAACCAGATTTTCATACGTAAAAGAAGTAGGAAGAGAATTCAATAACATCAATGTCTTGTCTTCGTCTTTGAACTTCACATCAATTCACTTCAAATCACCGATGATCTGATTGAACACATTGATATGTTGGCTTAGATCTGAGCCCTTTGTCATCTTAAGACCATACAGTTTCTACTTCAGATATAACTTGTTCGTCAACGACTTAGACATATACCGACTTTCCAATTTCAACCAAATTATCGTCAGTGATTCCTTATCCATGACATGGTACATCACGTCATTAGCCAAACAAAGCCTGATAGTTGCCAAAGTCTTCACTTCTAAATTATTCCAATCCATGTCGTTCATTCCTTCTGGTTGTTTTCCGTATAACGCCTTCACCATACCTTGTTGAACTAATAGATCCTTAACCCTCCTCAACCATAAACCGAAATTCCCGGATCCATCGAACTTGACTATGTCGAACTTCGTAGAAGAAATCCCAAACATCGAACCTGGCGCTCTGATACCAATTGTTGATTTTTGTGCAACGATTTATGGTGAAATTAGAGAAAAAAGAAAAGAAAAAAACATAGATTTAACATGGTTCGATAGATTGCCTACATCCACAGGAACAAGGAAGAAGACTTTCACTATATCTGAAATTAGGGTTATATAAAAGGGTATTTATACTAACCCTTAGGTAATGAAATTCCAAAAATACCCTTGAACCGTACCACGGGGGGTGATGTCCCCCTCACCTCCCAACCTATCGTTCACCCACAACAATAAAAAATACAATCTTGAATGGCAAATTCTATCGCTTTGCTCCGGTATTTGCCCATTTTTCTCTATATATATTTCACTCAATATGAACCACATACTACAACAAACCTCATTCTTGATTGAGATTTGTTCGTGGTGATTAGCCTTATCTCCTTAAGTTGAGGTGTTCATTAAGGAGAACAAAGTTCCATATAACGAATGTGAAATACAATCAGTATAGGTACTGGTGAGTGTAAGATACTTGAAAGAAGATAACATCTATGGTCATGGGAAATCTATTGCACATTTAGTGAATTTGTTCTATGTTCAATTAGATCTGTGGTTTTTACAACTATTTATGGTAAACTTTGTAAGTGATTTTTCATGTTTATATATATCATGTGTCTTTTTTGTGATTGCAATTATGATATCTGGACATCTTATATTCAAAAATTTTAATTATGGAAAAATTGAAATTTTAGGCATAAAATTAGGTCCACATATTCACTTATTGCCTAGGTAGTTGCCATGGGTTAAGAAATCATTTTCTATTGTTATTAGAGTAGGATAAATTTAAAATTAAAATTTTCTATTCCTACTTAATCTTGAGTCATGAAATTGTAGTGAGTTTGATCACTCATAAAAAATCCATCATATACTTTGTTGGAAATAACTATCCCCATTGGAAATCTTGTATAGAATTTTTCTTGAAAATATAAGATGAACAAGCTTGAAATGTTTTTGAATTTGGTTAGGAATCTCTATTAATATTGGATGGAACTGGTAGATTCATTAGAAAAATTAAGCCTAAACATGAATGGGACAAATTCAATATGAAGGAAGTGAAGTAAACAATAGGGTTCTCCATGGCATCTTTAATAGTATCAGTCCTAATGAGTTTTACAGGATAATAACATGCAAATATGTTAAAAGGACCTATGATTTATTATTTATTACTCATGAGGATACTTCTACTATGAATTTGTTAAAATTTTAATGCTAATGACCATGTTTGAGAGTATTGGAATGTAAAAAAGTGACACTTTTTATGGTTTTTATGCTAGTTGAGTGGTGTTGTCAAGTTGACTTTCTAACTAAGAGAGAAGATTCTTGAATTTAATTTTTTTTTTTTAAATCCATTGATTTCTTTTTGAGAGATTTAGACTTAAAGTAATTGCCATAATGAACATGCTCAAAACATCTAACTCAACTCAAATTAGTCCTAAGACCTTAGTTATGGATCTACTTTTTATTTTGAGCTTAATCTTAGGATAAAGAAATGAAAAGAATACTAAGTGCAAAATTCATTTTCAACTAAGATAGAGTAAGAGATCAATTATATATACAAAGAGATTTAAGACTTGTGGATCATGAGGAGAGTCTAAGCAAGATCATAATAAGCAAGTCGTGAGCATGAAAGAAGATAAATAAAGTTTATGGAGATAGCTAGAGAGAAAGCGACCATAAGGAAGAAGATTTGAAGTATTCGCATCAAATTCAAATGGAAATTGGAACTCAAACTAATGCATTAGCACCAACCTTGACTTTGAGCTAAACTTTGGGTAGTCTTCCTTGAGTACTTTCATGGTGACTTCCACATATAGTTTTGAAGCCTACTAAGTTAACAATCTAATACTTTAAACCAATTTTCAGTTTAAGTCAAATAAGAAAGATATGGTTTGAATTGTTCATGAAGAAAATGAAAGTTAAGGTTTATTTATTTATGGTTTGAATTGAGACATTGTTTTTAGTTTCTTTTGATTCGATGAATGTCTTTTTGTTATATTATGATTTGTGTGAGTGACACCACCTTAATAAGAGGCTAAAAAGCCATCCTAAGATATGGGAAACCTAGGATTAGAAACTAGGAGGAACAATGGGTAAACAAGAGTAATAATGAAACTAATGAATGGTTTAAGGCATGATTCATGAGATTTTCATGATCTCCATATTAGTTGGATTATGAGATAATATGGTAGTATACTAATCGATGATAGTGAGTGCTTCTTAGCATTCTTTCATCACTAGTCATCCTTGTATCTTTATTGCTATCTATCCTAAGGTAAGGCTATAAAGAGTATAAAGGATTATAAAGTTAAGACTTGAACCTATATTAAATTTTATTCATTTGATGATAATTCAGAATTTGAATTAAGAAGGGAAAAATTAAGTTTCATATGCAACTTTGAGTATAGAATTCAGATTATCTTGATCAACCAAGGATCCTAAAAGCTCTAAGGTCATTGTAATTGAGAAAGTCTTGTTCTCTTTAGTCTCAATTCAGAAGTTGGATTATGGAAATCTCTAGACTTGAGTTAATTTAATTAAAATTCAATATTTTTTTTAGTTGTTAACTAGTTTTCTTGAGTTAATTCTAATGCATAAAATTAGTTCATGCTTTTTTCTTTTTAATTCTAGGATTTGGGTAAAAAAAATCATTTGATATATCATTGATAGTTTCCATAGGTTAATCTTTAAGGGTGATACCCAAAATAATACAGAAGTTGTATGACTTTTTCTCTAGTGTTTCTTAACCAAAGTTACTATGTATTTAGGCTAGCTTGGTATTTATGGGAGAAAACTTCCATAGCATATTGACTCTTGTTGAAGTAAGATTTAAAATTATCAAAATCAAGAATTCAAGGGGAATTTTATTTGCTTGTAAAAAAAAAAAAAAAAAAAAAAAAGATTTGTTGTGTTAAAACATAAAGGAACTACATTCAAATTGAATGGGTAATAATTTGATTTAAAACTTGGCATGATCTAATGGATGACCTAGGTTAGCAATATGGATCACATTAATCAAACAGTAAGTTGGTCACCTTGATATTAGTTGAAGTTATTTGATGTTACTATTATTATATCTTGTTTAATATATAAATGTTCTAGTTTCCAATTAAACTTTGGATAATTTTTATGAAAATTTTATCTGATGTGAATTTAATATTTAGTTTTTCTTGAATTATTTATGATTATTGTAATATATAGAGTAAAATTGTTAAAATTGAACAATTTACATATGAATGTTATCAATTCTTGTTATATATATATATATATGCACAATTTTAAAGGGCATTTACATTAAAAAGGACATTTTAGATGCTCATATGAGTGCTTGAGCTGTTTATGATATGAAAGGGTGCTTAAATAGCTCAAGAAGAGGAATAATGGAAGGAGGGTTTGAGTGCTCTTTAAGTCACTTCAAGTGTCCTTCTAGTGTTGCAACATTTAAGTGTTGTTAACATTGGTTCAAGATTTGCATCTAGTGCTCTAGCTTGGACCATTCAAACGCCTATGTTTTTGCATTGTTTTCTCACTTTCACATGCTCTCTTGGGTTTCCAATCATCTACCTCCTATTTTTAGTCCAATTCTTATGTCTTTTTACATCAATTATTCTTAGATTTGATTCCATGGGATTGTTCATGGGGATTTCCTAACCCTTCTCATTGTTCAATTTCTTAGGTTTGCTTTCACATCTCTTTGATTTTTAGTTTTTCAAATTTCATAGGGATGTATTTTGGTCATACTTGTTAGAGAGTTTCTCACTCTCTGCCTCCTTCCTTAGAGCATATATTTGGACATCCTACTATGATTTATAGCCATATGTCTGTGGATTATCTCATTATTCCTCACTTTTTTCATGAAGAAGTGTATAAACCTTTATCACTCTTTGCCTACCAAACAATTTAAGCTAGTTTGAGCTCTAGACCATTTCCCTTGCTAGATTGTTCGAGCTAGATTATTTTAGTATTACATGTTATACATTTTAATTTATTTTTCTAGATCTTAAATATATGATAATTTATGTTTTGGTGTATTTTGCATAAGATGGTATGCTTTCGACATCATTTTCGTTACCTTTGATGTTATATTTTGAGTACATGTGATTTCCATTAATTTACTTTGTACTCTCTATCATTTTTGTGACAAAAAAGAGAAAGAATAGAATAATTATTAATTGCTAATTGACACTATGAACTTTGGATATTTTTTGGATCTACTATGCTTGGTTATTGATACTTGGCTATGAATTATTGGTTGATTGGACAACATGATCTTTGGTATGTGATGTTGACTATTATTGATTGATTATGCTTTTTCCCACACATTGCTTTTCACAGGTTTTGTTGTTTGTGTTTAGAAAATAATTTCTTGATCTAGATTAAAGGGTGCATGCAACTAAGATCCAAGGTACAACAACATATGCCTAATTTTCAAAATATTACTCTAGAGTGCTCTTCGAAGACATACATTTGGATTTGGATGTTCTCAAATCTTTTTTTTTTTTCTATTTGTAAAATTCTTAAATCCAGGAGACACTCTTGAAGGCCTCATGATCTTCTACTCGATGACTCTCTCTTGGATCTTGACAATAAAGAAGTGTGGACTTCTTTCTAAAGAGAGTGGTGGTTAGGGTTTCTCCTGAAAACTAAGTAAAAGACAATAGTGTACATGTCTAATCTTTAACCCTAAGAGGATTCATATAGATTCACATCTAGGCTTAAGTGATTAGGACCATCTCATTCTCTAGATCACTTGATTTAGCCCAACGAGTCCTATTTAATTAATTTTCTCAATGAGCTTCAATTAATTAAATATTCCAATGAGTCTTATTTAATTAATTAGTCCAGGGGTTTCAATTAATGAAATAACTCAAAATGAAAACACATAAAGGATTTAATTATAAGTCCCTATGCAATCTTGTGCTTCTACAAAATTATTCAAGAAAAATATTTTCAACAAGTTGATTGATTGATCTAAGTGGTCGATTGGTTGGATCAACCTTGGCTAAACATTCAAAAGATATAGAAAATTGATGTATAAATAACTTCTAAATACTTGGACTATTTCAACATAAAAGCTTAAGATTGAAATTTTTAACGATGAAATATATGTCAAAATATGGATTTTAGCCTTGAAATAAATTTTATCCAAGGTTAAATAAATTATTTAACATTCTAAAAATCTTTATAACCATGAATAACACTAATCAAAGGTGGTTTTCATTTAAATAGATTCTTCATCCAATTTATAAAAGAATACCCATTTAGGCACTTGAATGATTTTAGGCCCTTAAGTAAAATTTTAGTGTCATGTGAACCTGTTGTACCAATAACCTTACATAGATATCCTAGAAAAATAATTTGGAATACCATTTCTTTGAAGTCTTATCTTTCTTATTCGGCCATTTCCTTTTGGCTTGATATATTTTCTTGATGATCTCTTTAGAAATCATTTTGCATTCAAACATAAAACATTAGATTTAAACCTTATTTTGTTATTATCAAAGTTGAGATTAACTAAAGTTTGATTTAACAATATTTAAAAACGGTATCATACATGTTTAGATGGTCATACCATCTTCTACTAGAGATTTTTATTTCTAATTGATAATTGAATTTATGAAAAATGATTATTTCTCATTGATAAATTATCATTTTCATTAAATTAAAATATGTTATTATCTATTAAAATATGTCATTTTTCATTGATAATGAGTCATTCTTTTTCAATAACTTTTATTTTTATTAAACAATAATGATCCAATAATTTGTTAACCAAACTACGCACAGACAAATAGAAAAAAAAAAAAAAAAAAAAAAAAATTTAATGTGGTTCAACAATCAATGTGATCCCTACATTCACAAAGTGCACCAATACTCAAGAATCCACTAATAAACAGAACAAGAAGAGTAAACATGGTGAAACTCCCAAAAAAATCCTCTCAAATATAACTACACTTTTTAAAAACAAAACCTTAAATCATAAAAGGGTTAAATAAATATATAATAAATGAAAACTCATCAATTATCATATAATTTTTTTAGGAGGCACTGCACCCTTCAACCTCCATGAGTTAACTGGATAACTAGACCCCCGACATTTTGAGTAAAATACAACAAAACTGATTTAGGTTTTATAATCCAACATAATCTTCACGATGACATAATCTATTAAAATTGCCTTTAAAAAAAATATATAATAACAACAATAATAAATTAATAAATTATTGGTGTTTGGGTGTAACAAATATTTCATTCAAAGAGTTTTTGGCATAAAAAAAATTCATATATATATATATATATATATATATATATATATATATATATATATGTTTGTATGTATGTATGTATTTCATTTTTTTTTCAAGGTGGGAAATAAGATATTGTCTCTGG
Organism: Vitis riparia; assembly: GCF_004353265.1. Taxonomy (NCBI): domain Eukaryota; kingdom Viridiplantae; phylum Streptophyta; class Magnoliopsida; order Vitales; family Vitaceae; genus Vitis; species Vitis riparia. Next base: position 7,978,032 of record NC_048434.1, on the reverse strand, counting down.
TTTAGGTATGTTTAGGTCTTATTTAGAAATTGTTTTTTTAAAACAATTTTCTATTATATAGAATAAAAATGAAAAAGAAAAAGAAAATAGAAAAATATGTTTGATAATTAAAAAATATTTTTCTATTCTTAAAAAAAGGAAAATAATGTGTTTTAAATAATATCTTTTAATTATTTTTACTCTTTTTTTAAAAATTATTTAAAAATAATAATTATTCAAATACAAAGAAGGGTTAAAAATAAAACACTTCAAATTAAGAAGATTTTAAGTTCCTAGATAGAATTTTGTTTTACATAGAAACATTAGAAAACAAAATTTTAAAAACTATTTTCAAAATCACTTTTCAAACAACCTTAATTTTAACCCAATTTGGAGCTTTTCATGATGAGGATATATAAATGGGGCATACCCATAAGCATGAGGGAACCTTCAAATCTCAACAGTATCTTTTTAACACTAAACAATTCCATGAATACAAATATACTAAAATCATGTATAGCGTAAGAACCCAATCCATAATCCCCAGCTATGTAAATTGCACCAGTTATCCAGAAAACTTCAACATTCAAATCCACAGGCAAGCTTTTTGAATCATTATCATACAGGCACTCAACAAATGAAAGTAGGATACATTGTAAGCGTACTTTACCAATTATATATGAATCTACCAACCGACTTCCCATAAAGCATTAGTTTTCTGGTCCTCATAGACAAGCTGATGATCACTTTGTAGTCTTTCACACTTGGCTGACCAAGCTTCTTGGAAGTTGGAACGAATTTACCTACCTTTAATTCTTCCTTCTTCATTCTTCCTTCGTTTTAGGGCAAAAGCATTAATGGTGGACTTCAGAAGACCCACCCAAAGACCCAAGTCGCTCCATGTGGGGATCTTGGTTGGCCATCCATTGACTAGTTTGTGAGTCCACGGTCAAAACTAATCTCCAAAAGTTTGGATATCCATGAAGATAAATATTAAATCCTATCCTAACATTTTTTCCCAAATTTTTGAATATTTGTGTATTAATTTTATTTATATCCTAATATACATTATGAAATAAATTCTAACGAAGTAATATTGCATTTGATATTTTATTAAGGTTTTAAGTGATACGTCTATCTTGCGTTTGATTTTGAAATTTTTAAATATTTTGATTTTTAGGCTTGATAAATTTAATTTCATTTAAATATTTAATATTTTATTTTATATATATATTTTAATGGTGGATTATTTTTAATTTAATTTGGAGATTTTTTTTAAATGTTTAGATTTTTTAGGTTTAATTAAGCAGCTATTAATTTACAATTTACTACTTAAGTTTTAATGATATGGTTACATTTACATTATCATGTTATATATAACTTAAAAAAAAAATTAATGCATTCAAGTGATTTATATTTAGTTATTTCAAACATTCAAAAAATTCATTAGTGAAATTATTAAATTCTTATAAATGTTAAATTGCAATTTAAAAAAAAATTATTAAAAGTTCTCTACTCAGAATCCTTGTAATTATTTTCTAAAAATATTTGGAATTTGAATTTCGGATTAATTTTTAATAATATTTAAAACTTTTTTCTCAGTGTTTTCGGCATTTTTATTTTCTTTGATTTGATATATTATAAAATTTTGTATGAGAATTGTTTCTAGAAGATAAAAATTTATCTATATATATGTTTATTATAATCTATAAGTTTCTTTAGATTGAGCCCAACGACCTTGACCCTAGCTCTTCATTTCAACAGTAATAATAACCCATGGCAATAGGAAGCAAACTTTACCAATGCATGAAGCTACTTGCCACGTTCCTTTAAAGCACTAGTCTTCTAGGCGTCAAAGAAGAGCTGGGAGTCGCTAGATATTAATTCTTAAAAAAAGACCCAAGTCATCTTTCTTTTTTCCTTTTATCCTTTTAGGGCAAAAGAATTTGGCCCTTTTTCTTTGTGGTGGGGATGTTGGTTGGCCATACATCCATTGACTAAGTCCACTCGGCCAAAACTAATCATGAAAAGATTTAAAGATGGATCCATGAAGATAAGTGTTAGTTCCTAATCTATCTAAGGAAATACATTTTTCTTTAAACTATATATTCATGAAAAGTTTGGATATCCGTCGATATATGTCGATTCCTAAGGCCATATAATCAAGAACATGCATTCTTCGTAAATTTTACTTTCATTTTCTCTCCAATAAGATGCTTATTGATTAGTGAAAAGTTAGCACAAAAAATTCAAAATCTCGTGAAACTTGAAAGAAATGACCAAAAATTAGGAGAAAAAAAATTGTTTCTGAAGTAGCATGAATCACGTGTCAAGATGTGAACTCGTACAATGTTGGACTGGACTTGGTCCAAAAGCTTTGGATGTTTCACACACTATAGTATTGTCTGTGATTGAAAGGAGTATTCCTTACTCTTTCTCTCTCTATATATATTGCTTAGTGCTGAGGCTAACACATTCAGCAATAACAACTGAAAGTTTATGTGTGTTAGATTCATGGCCATTCTTTGTCCTTCCACTGCCATCTACCATCTTCTCTTCTCTTCTCTTCTTCTGTTTTTCTCATGTTATGTGAGCGGTATACCCGTCTACGGAGCAGAAGAGGGCAAAGACGGATTTCATTCCACTCCTGTAAGTTCACTGCTGCCAAAGAACAAATGCTCGGCATCTGCCAGAGGTGAAGTCCTTTTAACTCCCAAAATATTGTGTTTTGATGTAGAAGAGGGCATTCGATAGGAAAGTCTAATTGATGAATTGTATATATGTGTTATGTGTTGCAGGAGGATCTCAAGGGCTTCCAATAACACAAAAATATGGGCCATGCTCTGGATCAGGCCACTCCCAACCTCCCAGTCCTCAGGAAATCTTTGGCCGAGATGAATCCAGAGTTAGCTTCATCAACTCCAAATGCAACCAATACACTTCAGGGAATTTGAAAAATCATGCCCACAATAATAACCTGTTTGATGAAGATGGCAATTTTCTTGTTGACGTTGCTTTTGGCACACCCCCACAGAAATTTAAGCTAATATTGGACACCGGCAGCAGCATAACTTGGACACAGTGCAAAGCCTGTGTGAACTGCTTACAAGACTCCCACCGATATTTCGACTCGTCGGCATCCTCGACTTATTCCTTTGGGTCTTGCATTCCAAGTACTGTTGAGAACAACTATAACATGACATATGGCGATGACTCTACCTCTGTGGGAAACTATGGATGCGATACCATGACATTGGAGCCTTCTGATGTGTTCCAAAAGTTTCAATTCGGTTGTGGAAGAAATAATAAGGGTGATTTTGGCAGTGGAGTTGATGGGATGCTGGGGCTTGGACAAGGGCAGCTTTCTACCGTATCTCAAACAGCTTCAAAATTTAACAAAGTTTTCAGTTACTGTCTCCCTGAGGAAGATTCCATTGGATCGCTGCTGTTCGGAGAGAAAGCCACTTCCCAATCCTCCTCCTTAAAGTTCACATCGCTTGTAAATGGTCCTGGAACCTCAGGGTCAGAGGAGTCAGGGTACTATTTCGTCAAGCTCTTGGATATAAGTGTTGGTAACAAGCGACTTAATATTCCCAGCTCCGTGTTTGCATCACCTGGAACTATAATAGACTCGGGAACTGTCATCACTCGCCTGCCTCAACGAGCCTATTCAGCACTCAAAGCTGCATTCAAGAAAGCAATGGCGAAATATCCTCTTTCCAATGGGAGGCGGAAGAAAGGTGACATATTGGACACATGCTACAATTTAAGTGGAAGGAATGATGTGTTACTACCGGAGATAGTGCTACATTTTGGGGAAGGAGCCGACGTACGTTTGAATGGAAAGAGAGTTGTTTGGGGGAATGATGCATCTCGTCTTTGCTTGGCTTTTGCTGGGAACTCCGAATTAACCATTATTGGAAATAGACAACAAGTGTCTCTAACAGTTCTATATGACATACAAGGAGGAAGGATAGGGTTTGGGGGCAATGGTTGCTCCAAGTGAGACCTAATCCATCCTTATCGTTTTGTCTGGTAATTAGGAGTGCAGGTAGAGGATGTCCAATAGATGCATAAGGAGTGGGGTGATCCATTTCATGTTTAATTTGTTTGGTTTGCTCTTGTAATAAAATTCTGAGTGGAAAACGTATTCCATTCAAATGTTTGTGGCTTGCATAATGTAAGGTTTGGAATGAATAGAACGCACTAGTTTTATGTTGCTGAAAATTTATTGGTTTGCAGTAGGTTTGGAATGTATCAACCACCTCCAAAATTCGATATTTCGACATAATATCTAGATTTTTCAATCCATGGTTATGGCCACCTCACTTGCCCCTTTTTCCTATTTCAAAGAGTCGATGATAGGGTCTTTTAAGCGGGAAAAATATTAATGGTATATAACTGTTCACCCCATAATGTGAGTGGGGCCTCTCTCTTGGACACGTGGCGGAGACTGGAAGAGTCCCACATTGTAGAGCTACTGCAGGTTCATCTGTTCTTCAAAACAGGTACTTCTCGGATCCAAACTCTTTTCAGGCAAAGTTGAGCAAGTCATAAAATTCCTGAGAACTAATGCTGATATTTTCGTATGGGAACACTCCGACATGATTGGGCTCGATCCTTCAATTGTCGAGCATCACCTCAATATAAAGCTAAGAAGCAGACCTATACAACAAAAGATGAGACGTTTCCACCCGTAGTGACAAGAAGCGATCCGTCAAGGGGTAAACCGGTTACTTGAAGCAGGGTTCATAAGGAAGATCCAGTATCTGGAATGGCTAGCTAATGTCATAGTGGTACCCAAGAAGAATGAAAAGTGAAGAGTGTCTATTGATTATACAAATCTAAATGAAGCTTACACCAAAGACTGTTTCCCCCTATCGTGAATTGATCAAATTGTAAATGCTACTACTTACTAATCATGAACTACTGACTTTTATGGATGTCTATTCGGGATAAAATCAAATTCCCATGTACCCATCGGACTCTTAGAAGATTGTCTTCATCACACATGAAGGTATTTATTGTTATAATGTGATGTTATTCAGCTTGAAAAATGTCGGGCCAACATATCAAAGAATGGTGACGAAAGTAATTGAGCCACTTATTGGAAACATTATGGAAGTATATGTGGATGGCATGTTAGTTAAGTCAAAAGAGCGGTAAGACCACATTGAACATCTCGGTAGATCCTTTGCACTCATAACATGGAACCGCTTAAAATTCAACAGAACGACATAGTATACAAAAATAGAACGACACTAAAAAGGGTAGGTAGTAGCAAATTTCGTTAATAAATTCAACAAAGAAGCAGTCAATATTATGTGTGGGAACTATATATGGATAGGTCATGATGGAAAAGCAGAGGAGTTGGGATTGTTTTGAGATTTCCAAACAAAACTGAGATGGTGCAGGTGGTACAATTCATAACGAAGCAAAATATGAGGCTCTAATCGTCGAATTATGACTCGTCCTCGATTTCCTTATAGCTCACGTGAGAGTTTTTAGCAACTCTCAACTCGTGATGTCTCAAGTATACAGAGTATATGAAGCAAGGGATGACTGAATTAGTAAGTATCTCAAGCATGTGCAAAGATTTGTAGCTTGTTTTGAATCCATTAATTTCAAGTAGGTACCAAAGGAGGAAAACGAGCAAGCAGATGTGTTAGCCAATTTAGCCTCAACCATCCCCCAAGCCACGTGTACCTGTCTCTGTAGTGTCACTCTTCGCCCATCTATAACCGCATCATCCATCCTCCACATCAAGACCAACCGAACAGAAAAATCATAGATGCCTCTATAGACCCTCCATTTTATCCCCTTAGCACATGCCATATTAAGTGTTCATTTAGTACTCCACAATAGCTCCCTAGTGGCCCATTGCTACTCGTACAACTTACATTTTTTTTAACCAATTTGAAAACTTTGGTTGAGGGATTTATCTAACCCCTCATTATGACCCTTGGAAGCCCTGAGTTAGATCTAGGATTTTCCTTTTTTCTTTTTAGGATAGCTCATTTAGGTACACTTTTAGGATACTTACACACATTGTATAATAGAAATAAGAGACTTTGGAGAAGAAAAAAAAAGCATTTTTAAGAAAGGAAGGGCATTTTGGAAAAGGATTTTTGGGAGAGTGTTCAGTTGGTTTTTAGGAAGGCGAACCATAGACTTTGAAAAAAAACGTTTTAAGAAGAAAGTGAGGGAAATTCACCACAATATGGAGCCATAACACAACCCTTCATTGGAAAGTGCATGGTCTACCATTTAAAACGAAAAGATCAACCACCATTGTGGAGGACACCATTCCCATTAATCTCGATCAGACACAAACATGGATTGAAAAAAACATTTTTATCGCCGATATTTCACTGATATATCGGATATCGGATGGCACCGAAAGGATATTGAGCACCGATTATCGAATAGGAGGAATATCGAAAAAAACTATAGGGAAAATCGTTGAAATATCGGTGATATATCGGTTTGAAACCGATAAATCGGCGAAAAAATCGAGCGTGAAGCGACAAGCGGAACAGCGAAGGAAGCCTATCAAAATATTGGAGATTTTTTTTAAAACTCTTATTTTAATATTTATTTTTTTATTTTTTAATTATTCATTTTTAATTTATTTTTTATTTTAAATCTATATTATCATTTTATTTTAAACTACTTTTTATATTTATCTCATTAATGCTATTTTAAAAAATAACTATCACTTCATTCTTTTTTTTTTATCCGTTTAATTTTATTTAATTTTAAATGTTTTTATTTTAAAATATTAAAAATATCATTTTACTCAAAATTTGCTACAATATAAAAAAATTAATGAAGTCCTAATATTCTATAAATTAAATTAATTTGATAAGATAAATTAGTAGTAATTTTAATTATTTAAATAAATTAATGTTAATAGAAAAATTGTCACTTGTAATAAATTTTTAGAAATCAAATTTCAAATAAAATATTTTATATAAATGAATTTAATTTTTTATTTAAAATGTAATAAAATTTATTTTAATAAAAGTATTTTAATTTTTAAAATAAATGAATATAAATATATTAAAGGAATTTATGCTCATTTTTTATATAAAAAATTTGATAAATATTTTATGTATGATTAAAGATAATATTTATCAAATTTTTATAAAAAAAAAAATTAGCATTACTTATTTTATCATTTTTTTTTTTAGTTTTTTCAAGCATTCTTGTGAAGTTTGAATAATTTTCGCCTCATCGATATTTTTGTCAAAATATCCACCAATATTTTTTATATATTTATAAAATTCAAGTACCAATATATCCGTATTTACCAATATTTTAATCCTTGAGCACAAAGGCTACCATCGAAAGACATTTATAACATGCAGCCAAATTTTAACACAGCGAGGAGCAAGAATTTTTGACAAAAATCTCCACCACAATTACCCTTAGAAGATGCACACAATCCACACCCTCAAGCAGCCTGCATGCATGATTGATTGGGAGGAAAAATTGTTGGATATTTTGGTAATTATGGGTCTACATATTATCACATTGTACATTAAGCTATCTTTTTTTTTGGTCTAATTAAATGTGATCAATTAAGTTAATGATGGGCCTTTAAAAACATCTCTATATGTATAGACTGTATGGGCTTTGCAATGTGTATAGACCAATTTTATTTTATTTATTAATGATGGGTCAATAAATAAAATAAAATAATAAAGGGTATAAATAGGGTTATGGTCCCCAGTCTAAACGAGAGGAGATAAAAAAAAAAAAAATTGTTTATTATTCACATCCCATTAGTGAGTGATTTAAGGCTACAATACTCATTTTAGAAGTGGAAGATAAGACCCAAGTACATAATCTCAATGGATTCAGGTATGTCTTCTAATATTATTATCCTATAGATTTAGCATGAGATTTTGGCATATTTATTGTCTAGATGATTAGTTTCTATAATCATTTTGTATGATTTGTGATTCTCCAACAAGTGGTATTAGAGCCGCTCTTGTTAAATCAATTAGGATTTAATTAAAGACGTTTCATGGTGAATGGAGTTTTTTGAATTTGATTTCCATTCATTCATCCACCACTATTTTTTGTGTTTGGTTTTAAGGAAAATTTTCTTTAACCCAGATTCCCCATATTTTTTGTTGTAAATAATTTTTATAAATTATTTTTCCAATAAATATCAATATTTTTATTAGATGATATTTTCTCTTGAATTGTTTGCATAATTTTCGAGATAAAATATAAGTGTTTTGAGAATTTTCGGGATAAAGATGAAGAGGTTGGGTGATAATGACCTTTTTTTCTTCATCATTATCTTGTTGCTTTTTTATAAGTCTTTTAAAATATTGCGTCATTTCGACATTGGGTTTAAGTCTTTTAATCTATAAGGTCATTTGGACATTGGGCCTAAGTCTTTTAATCTATAAGGTCATTTGGACATTGGAATTAAGTCTTTTAATAAGGTCATTTGGACATTGGGCCTAAGTCTTTTAATAGAGTCATTTGGACATTGGGCCTAAGTCATTATATTGGGTCATTTGGATTTTTGGACCCAAGTCCATTTAAGTTGAGTCAAGTGATGGGTAGGGTCAGACCTTTGACCAACCCATTTGACCAACCCAGTTGGATTATTGACTTTGACCGTTGACCAAAAAAAATTACATGTTTAAAATCCAATATTTCAATATAAATTAAATTGAAATTATATGTCACCAAAGTGACCTCTATTATGTAAATTTACTTATCTTGGAGTATGTGGATTTTATTAAAGAATTCTATGAATGGAATCTAAATCTATGTATAAAATAATCGGCTCAAAGGAAGGTTATTTTTTGCCAGATTTTACACATTTGTGGTATTAAATATGTGATATTTTGATGATGTCCATGCATGCAATAAGTCGATCCAAAGATAGGCATATTATTGGTAGGATTTGTTATCAATATTTATTAACTACTTTTTATAACATTACTATTTACAAATTGTTATTTTTGTCCAAAGACTAAATATCAATGTTGTGTTAGGTATATTATAAGAGCCCATTTATTGCTTATATGTCATATATATACATGTAGTTACTTCTTACATGCTTAAAGTAACTGGCATTGTTGTTTATGGTGAACTTATTATTTTATTCTACATACAGTCAACGTTTCTATTATATATTCCAACATAAACAACATTACAATGCTTAATGGCACTAACTTCAAAAAATGGAAAGAACACATTACCATTTCACTTGGGTGTATAGATCTAGACTATGTGATCTGGACTGAACGACCTCTCACCTTTACTAATGACAGTACTGTGGAACAAAGGGCTAACTTTGAAAAGTGGGAGCATTCTAACCGCATAAACCTTATGATCATGAAGCACTATATTCCAAATACCATCATGGGTGCAATACCTGAGGAGGAAAATGCTAAGAGTTTCCTAAGTCAAATAGCATACCAATTCGTTGGATCTGAAAAGGTCGAAACAGCACCATTTTGTCTAAGCTCATTTAAATGCGATACAAAGGCAAAGGGAACATGAGGGAGTACATTATGGAAATGTCTAATCTTGTTACTCGACTGAGGGCACTAAATTTGGAGTTGTTTGATGACATCCTTATGCACCTGGTCTTGATCTCTCTTTCTACACAATTTAGTCCTTTTAAGATAAGTTACAATACTTAAAAGGAAAAATGGACTCTTAATGAACTCATTGCTCAATGTGTGCAAGAGGAAAAGAGATTGAAACAAGAAAATATAGAAAGTGCTTACTTAGCTACTACCTCTCATGACAATTTTGCCAACAGGAAAAAAAAAAATAGTAACAGTAAAGGAAAATGAGTTGTAGACAGTGGGACCTCACAGCCTAAAGTGCAACAGAAATAAGATAAGGTCATCACTTGTTTCTTTTGCAAGAAATGTGGAAATGTGAAAAATGATTGTTCTAAGTATGCAAAATGGCTCGTCAAAAAGGGTAAACTTCTCAAGTTTGTTTGTTGTGAAGTTAACTTGGCTTTAATACCAAATCACACTTGGTGGATATATACAGGTGCAACTACTCACATAAGTATGACAATGCAAGGTTGTCTAAGGAGTTGAGTGTCAATTGATGCTGAAAGATTCATCTATATGGGAAATAGCAACAAAGCTCCTATTGAAGTGATTGGTTTATTTAGATTGCAATTAGAATATGGTTGTTATTTGGATTGGATGAGACTTTTTATGTACCATCATATAGATGAAATTTGGTATTTGTTTCTTGTTTGGACAAATCTGGCTACTCTTGTTCATTTGGAAATGGAAAAAATTAGTCTTTTCAATATTCAAATATGATTGGTACAGGTTCTTTGATTGATAATCTATATAAATTAGATATTAATGTCTCACATATTTAGAAATCCTTGCATGCAAGTAATTGTGGTACAAAGTGTAAATTAACTTATGAGAATTCTTTCTTGTTATGACACAAGCGTTTAGAACATATTTCTAAACAAATGATTCAAAGACTTGTGTCAGAAGGCATTCTTGATTCTCTTAACTTTTCAGATTTGAAAATATGCATTGAATGCATTAAGGGAAAGCAAACAAACATAAAAAAAAATTGGTGCCAATAGGAGTTCGGGTGTCTTGGAATTAACTCATACTGATATTTGTGGTCCATTTCCTATGACTTCTTGGAATGGTCAATAGTATTTTATTACTTTCATAGACGATTATTCTTATTATGAGTACCTATACTTGATTCATGAGAAGTCTCAATTGTTGGATGTTTTCAAATCCTATAAAGTTGAAGTTGAAAATCAACTTGGAAAGAAAATTAAAGTTGTTAAATCCGACCATGGTGGTGAGTACCATGGTTGATATGATGGATCAGGTGAACAACGTCCAGTACCTTTTGTGAGATACTTACAAGAATGTGGAATTGTTCCTCAATACACCATGTCAGGGACTCCAAGTCAAAATGATGTAGTTGAGAGACGAAATTGGACCCTGAAGAATATGGTAAATCATTCTTCTTTGCCAGAATCACTTTGGGGAGAAGCCATAGAAACTATAGTTTATATCCTTAATCAAGTTCCAAGCAAAGTAGCAGCTAAAACCCCGTATGAGCTATGGACTGGAAAGAAGCCTAATATTAGGTATCTTCATGTTTAGGGTTATCCAGTTGAGGCAAGGCCATATAGGACTAATGAAAGATAGTAGACTTAAGAACAATAAGCTGCTACTTTGTTAGGTACTCAGAAAGGTCAAGGGGTTTTAAGTTTTATGATCCCTCGAGCAAATCCTTTTTTGAGACAGGCAATGCTAAATTCATTGAGGATGTTGAATATGGTGGAAGTACTAGACTTAGGAGCTTTGTCTTTGAAGAGGAATATTATTATTCCTATAATTGCAACTGAAAATGATCAGTAACTATGTCTAGCATTATTTAGGATGCAAATCCAGAAAATCTAAACACTCTTGAGTTACCTCCTACTCATGATGAAGAACTCTCTCCTATTCATGAGGAGGAACAACAACAACCTCAATTAGAAGTGTCATTAAGGAAATCCACTAGGAAGAGGAGAACAATGATTCCAAATGATTATATCGTGTATCTCCAAGAACATGAGTTTGATATGGGACTAGAAGATGATCCAATATCTTTCAATCAAGTCAAACAAAGTGTAAACTCCCATAAATGGATGAAAGCCATGAAAGATGAGATGAAATCAATGAAAGATAATGATGTTTGGGATCTTGTTGAATTTCTTGAAGAAGCAAAACCGATTAGTTGTAAATGGATTTATAAAACCAAACAGGATTCAAAAGGCAATGTCGAAATATATAAAGCATGTTTAATTGCTAAAGGTTTCACTCAAAAGGAATGCATTGATTATAAAGAGACTTTCTCTCTAGTTTAAATGAAAAACTCTTTTAGAATCATTATGTAGCTCATTATGATTTGGAGTTACATTAGATGGATGTGAAGATTGCGCTTCTCACTAGTGACATTGAAGAAACCATATACATGGTGCAACCAGAGAATTTTCAATCCAAAAAGTCAAAACATCTTGTATGCAAATTAAAAAAATCCATCTATGGTTTAAAGCAAGCATCTCATCAATGGTATCGAAAGTTTGATCAAGTGATTACCTCTTTTGGTTTTAACAAAAACACTGTTGATCAATGTATTTATCACGAGATCAATAAAAGTAAATTTATTCTTCTAGTGTTATATGTCAACGATATTCTGCTGGCAAGCAGCGATATAGGCTTGTTGCATGAAACTAAGAGATTTCTTTCAAATAATTTTGAAATGAAATATCTTGATAATGCATCATTTGTGTTGGGCATACAAATTTATCGAGATCGTTCTTGTGGTATTCTTGGCTTATCACAAAAGGCATATATTGATAAAGTGCTTAGTAGATTTAGCATGAAGGATTGTGCACTAGGAGATACCCCCATTGATAAGGGTGATAAATTTAGTTTGCTTCAATGCCCAAAGAACGAAATTGAGAAAAAAGAGATGAAGAACATCTCTTATGCATCAGCAGTAGGGAGTCTCATGTATGCTCAAGTTTGTACTTGTCCGAATATTGCGTATGTAGTTGGTATGATTGGCAGATATTTAAGTAACCTAGGAATGATCCATTGGAAGGCAGTAAAACGAGTCATGTGGTATCTGCAGAGAACAAAAGATTTCAAGCTCACATATTGGAGATCTGATCATTTACAGATCATAGGGTATTCCGACTCCGACTTTCATGGCTGCATTGATAGCAGAAGATCCACTTTTGAATATGTTTTTATGTTGGCTAAAGGAGTTGTCTCATAGAATAGTGTTAAGAAATCACTCATAGCTACTTCCACCATGGAAGCAGAATTTATAACTTGTTATGAGGCATCGAATAAAGCAATATGACTGCTGAATTTCATCATTGGATTACATATTGTTGATGGCCTTGAGAGACCATTAAGGATAAACTATGATAAAAACAAATTGTAGAATTATTTCTAAGAATAACATAAGCTCGTCAAAATCAAAGCATATTGACTTGAAGTTTCTAGTTGTTAAGGACAAAGTTTAGAGTTTTCAGGTGTCTATTAAACATACTAGTACAAACTTCATGATTGCGGATCTACTTACCAAAGGTGTACCACCTAAAGTTTTCATGAGCATGTGGCCCGTATGGGTGTGGTTCATCTTAGTGATGTGCTTGTGTAGTGGGAGTTTGTTAATTGATGTTCATCAATTAATAACATGTTTTTTTTTTTTTTATCAAACTTAAGTATTATTCTTACTTTACTTATTGAAAACTTTGAAATAAAGTTATATTCTTTTAATTGCAGTTTTGCATAAAGTTTGAAAGTGTGTTGAACTCTTTTGAGTTATAAAGTTGGACTAGTTAGAAATAGGCATGATTTGGGATCACATTACATGAAATTTCTATGCTACACATCCATACTTGATCTACGTTGTTGATTGTATTAATGTGGTGATCATTGATGGGTCTAGTTATGAAATATGTAATGAAAATCGTTTTGATTCTATATTGGTATAATTGATGGATCAGATTGTTTTGAGATGCTTAAAGTTAAAATAGCAAATATTGAGCTCATTTTTGTAATGTTCAATTGTTTAATGACATATGTGGCCCAAGTGGAAGATTATTGGATATTTTGATAATTATGGGCTTACATATTAATACATTATACATTAAACTATCTTATTTTTGGGTCTAATTAAATGTAATCAATTAAGTTAATGATGGGCCTTTAAAGCATCAATCTATATATACATATATATATATATATATATATATATATATATATAGAGAGAGAGAGAGAGAGAGAGAGAGAGAGAGAGAGAGAGAGAGAGAGAGAGAGAGAGAGAGAGAGAGAGAGAGAGAGAGAGAGAGAAACAGACAGACAGACAGACAGAGACAGAGACTGTATGGGCTTTGCAATGTGTATAGACCAATTTTATTTTATTTATTAATGATCGCCCAATAAATAAAATAAAATAATAAGGGGTATAAAAATGGTTATGGTCCCCAGTTTAAACGAGGGGAGATAGAAAAATTGTTTATTATTCATATCCCATTAGTGAGTGATTTAAGGCTGCAATACTCATTTCAGACATGGAAGACAAAACCTAAGTACATAATCTTAATGGACTCAAGTATGTCTTCCGATATTATTATCCTATAAATTTAACATGAGATTTTGACGTATTGATTGTCTAGATGATTAATTTCTATAATCATTCTGTATGATTTGTGATTCTTCAACAAAAATGAGACTTTTAATCCTACATAGCAGCCACACATTGAATCTTGGAAGGGCTGCCACGCATATCTTGGAGGGATTTCTCAATGTACAGTCGTGATTGTTTCGTGGATAGGAAATTCAAAAACCGAATTTTATGAAATGATCTAGTGGACACCGTTGGATTTCTTTAGCGTGGAGGACAAGCACCAGATTTTCATTGAAGTGGGTACTTTCAAATCTTTGGAAACTTGGATGACAACGCGTAAGTTCATGTTTTAATTTGTTTTTAGCTTAGTTTTAAATTTTCTCCTAGTTCAAATGTTTTTGAGATTTTGCTTCTTTAGTTTAATTAACCCAATGTGACAAAGATTGTTTTTTTTTTCTTTCTTGTTTTAATTTAGTTTGATTTATATTTTTAGCCCAAATGTGTTTGAGTTTTTAGTTCGCTAGATTAAATGATGATTCTATGTAATAAATTATTATTATTTTTAATGCATTTTGATTTAAATTTATTTGGAAGGTTTTATCTTTACGTTTAAATCTCAATTTAGTTTAGTTTAAATTTTAGTTTAGAAGTTCTTTTTATAATTTTTAGTTTCGTGAGATTAAAACGAATCCCGTGTAACAAAGATTCTTATTTTTAAAATTAAAGCTTCAGGATTGAGTTTAATTTGTTTTAGTTGGTTTAGAACCTTTTTGTTTATCGTAGTTCACTCTTCCTCTTTATGCAATGTTACGTATTTATTTCATATTAATTCTGCATGAAATATGTGGTGTTGGGCCAATTTTTCCCCTTGGGTGGAATCATGGGTTTGGTTGAAGTGTGTGATCCTCTCATTTACTCATTTTTATTTTCTCATTAAATTATTCAGGCATGTATTGACCGTAAACCAGCTTCTATAGAATATTATTTGCTTGAGTTTTAAAGTAGCAACCGTGTATTATTATTATTATTATTTTCTCTTATTTTCTTTCCCGTGAAATTCTTTCTCTTGTAAATAAACTAGAATTGTATTGAATTGTAAAAATTGTAAAAATTATTTCCTTCTTAATAAAGTCAAAGTGGAATATTTTCTTAAATTGAATTGTACTGAATCATTCATTTGCTAATAAAAGTAAACAAAAATTATTTTCTTATAAATAAAATTTTTTAAAATGTTTTTGTAAATGAAGTTAAAGCAAATTTGTTAAATAAATTGAAACTTTCTCTTGTAAATAAAATAAATTAAAATTATTGAATTGGAGATCAACTTTTTTTTTTTTTTTTTACTCAAACAAATTCTCGTGAAATATTTCAATAATGTGTTGTATTGTGGAAGTCAAATTATTTTCTAGTTAGTTTAATAATTTAATGTTAGTTTTATTTATTTTTCTAGTTTAGAATTTTTTTTATTTTTTTAGTTTGTTACTTTGATTAATCCATATGATAAAATTCATGTTTTTAGGTTGGTTTAGATTTAACTAGATTAGCTTTATTTAATTTAAGTGTTTTATTTTATTTTTTTAGTTCATTAGTATGGTTGATCTCATGTGTTAAAGTTTACATATCTAGATTCACTTTGATTTAGTCTTGATCCATCTTATTTACTTTATAGGTTTTTTAGCATCTTAGCTGCTTAGTTTAGTTAATCTCATGCTATCATTCTCAAGTTCCAAGTTTGTTAATTTAAATTTATGATTCATTATATTCAATTTATTAGTTTCTTAGAATCTTAGTGAATAAGTTTGAGTGATCTCACATTATGTTATTCATGCTTGAAATTTGTTGATTATTGGTCCTTAATGGATTCTATTCTAGTTCCTTATTTTTAGTTGATTAGCTTAATTGATTATATAAGGTTTTGATTGTTCATCTCAGTTATGTGTTTGATTGTTTTATATTAATTCTATATTAATGTCTTGTTGATCTAAAAACCTTCGCTTGTTGCATCAATGATCCTTTGTTTGATTTGATTTGTTTCAGGCCTTCGAAAAATGATGAAGTTTGCCCTCTATTCTCATCATATTATTTTAATTAGTTGTCAACAAGGATGGAAATATCGCTAATCACGGATATATCGGTACTTGAATTTTACGAATATATCGACAGATATTTTGGAAAAAAATATCGGTAAGCTTAAAATTGTTAAAAACTCATGAAAATGTAAGGAAAACCTCATAATAATATAATTAGAAGTATAATAGACATTTTAAAATTATTTTATTGAAAATTTTGATATATGTATAACATGATTTATCATATTTGATAATAATATCGTATACATCGATAAAAATATGAATTTTATATGTGTACATTTATTATTAAATTACATCTAATATTATGATATTTGATTATAATATGTCTAATTTTAAAATATATATTAATATTAAAATATGATCCATTTAATTCAATTGTATTAAACAATATAAAATAAATTATGATACATATATAATTTTTTAATATTTAATTAATTATTAATGATATTAAAAATATTATGAAGAAAATTATATAATTTTATATTTTTGGTAATTAATTAAAAGAAAATTTTGCATTTAATTGTAAAATAATTATAATTATTTGCTCTTTAAAATATTCTTTTAATATTTTCTTTATATAATGAGTTTAAGTATATATAAGTTTAGTGCACAATACATATTAAAAGCCAAGTTAGCCTAGATGGCAAGGGTAATGAACCCTAAATCTTTTGGTTTGGGGTTCAAATCCCCTTGGAAGCAAAATGGGAGGCACATTTTCCTCCTTGGTTGTCAAAAATGTTTTCTCTTGTTTTTCTTATTTTTTTATTCCAATTTTTTTTTTTTTTTTTTTGTTGATTTTACACAATTTTTATTTCCTCTTTCAAATTTTTTTATTTATTAGAATACTTTTTGTTTAAATGCATTTCAAAAAAAAAAAAAAAAACTTCAATTGACCCCACATTATGAATACCCTAAGATTAATTAAAATTGATGTCTCCTATACTGAAAGTTCAATTATGAAAACTTAATCTTGAATCATTTGAATTAGAAATTAATAATTCTTTTACAATTTAATTAGGTTTATTTTAACAAATTCAATTTTATTCAAATCAATTTTACACATTCTCAATTCAAGAAATCATGTAAAAAGAAATCATTTAGATCTAGTTTGACAACTTTTATAAATCAATCATTAAAGACGATATCTGAAATACTATAAAAGTTGTAGTAACTCTTTCTTTAATTTTTCTTAATTAGAATTTGACATCTCTTTCTCTAGTTTTGGACAAAAGAGAATCGTTGTAAATGTTAATATCCACTAATACAACTCCACACTCAAAAATCCCTTTGAATGTATTATCATATAGGTCAAATATATACTACCTATTTAGTCGATACCATCAATGATGTGGAAGTAATTCAACTAATAGAAGAATATACTATCATGTTCATGTGATAAAACCCATGAAAAAAATATATATTCAATCTTTATATTCACTAGGGTCACATGTTATTTGTTACACACAATAAAGAATCTAGGTTACAACTGATTCAATCTTTATATTTACTAGGGTCACATGTTTTTTGTTACACACAATCAAGAATCAAGGGTTCTAAATCCCAACAAAAATCTTTTTCTTTTTTTTTTTTTCTTTCTGAAACTAGGACTTTATTTGTGGCTTTAGTAGGGTACACAACTAAATCTAGGGCTTCGGTTCAACAATATGATTAGGAAAATAAAATAAAATAAAATAAAATAAAAACCCCACTTCTAATTAAATCTATGGTTTTTGATGAATTGAGAGTTTGTTTTGATTTTTACCCTTTCAACAACATTTTGCACATTTTTTTCAAAGAGAAGACAGACAGTTTTAACATTATAAGCCACCATTAACCAAGGTTAAAGGAAAATCATAAGTGAGATCACTATAATTTCATCAAATAGAAGGGAGGTTTGTGTATTTTTCATAAATCTTAGAGTAGGGAAGTGTAATTTTCCTTATATTTTTACTTGAGATAACATATGACCCTATCATAACTCAAATTTCAAGTCATTAATATTTTAGTAATGGTGTCACCCTCGTACTTTGATACAATAATAATTTTTAAATAATTAAAGAGTGATCTATATTTTGTACTTAAAAAAAATAGATAATTATTAATTTCTTTGAAATTTCAAAATTTTTCCTCTCAAAAAGTAATAAACTATTGAAGTTTTCTAACCGTTATTTTTTTTCTACTTCATCCTTAGACTGTTTCTAATATTTTTTTAATTTAAATAATTTTTTTTTTTAACCAGTGCCTTGTGGTATTTTGATTATTTAATTAGAGCAAACCCTTGCCCTCTTACATTGAAAGCTCTTGGTCTTGCATTGAAAGTAGAGGGAATTGTGTTTTGGACCAATTAGGCCCAAAAATTAAGATTTGACTCATAAAAATTGCATAATTTATGGGAAAGATATAAAATGTGAAAAGACCAATATATATTTCAAAACTATTTTGACTATTTTCTACCACAATATTTAACAAACTTTTTTATCTTAATTTTTTTTAATAATTATTTTGAAAATTTATTATTTTTAGAAAACTAATTTTTTTTTTTAAATATATTCTAAAAATATATCATTTAAAAAAAATTATTTTGACATATTTTTATTTATTTTTTATATACACAATTTTAAAAATATTTTTTTAAAATAATAATAATAATAATTTATTTTTGTTTTTTTGGAAAATGGTGTATTTTTTTTTCAAATCACTAAATTAAATTAAATTTTAATTGAGATTTATAAAAGAAATAAAATTTAAATTAATGTTTTTTTACTCTTTTTTTTCATAGTCAATTAAAGTCATTTTTGGAAAGATAAAAAATTCATATCCTTCTTCTCGATTTTCACACTTCTTCTAGGTCTTGGACTTAAATGGTGAACTTATATAGACCAAAACTTAATTTTTGGACCCAACTAGATCCAAAACACAATTATCCCTTGAAAGTATGTATCTGATTGTTTGTTTTTGGTAATCCCAATCACTCACTGTTTAGTCTAACACCCGCACCACAGCCCGAATTTTACTTTGAATTTTAGTAATTAATTTTAGTAATTTTGGCAAGATTAGTAGGGGGAGGGGGAACGTACACAAATGGAAACCCAAATTCTTTTACTTGTATAAACCTTAGCCTTGTCATTACCATGTCTACATTCATAACAAAGCTTTCTTTGTTTCATTGCGACACAATCCAATACACTTGCAATTCTTTCCTAAGGCCTATATTATTGGCGGTTAATAATTGATTTTTCAATGGACTACGATATATATCCTTCAATATCTTCAATCCCATATATATTAATGCAACCTTATTTAATTATATGATTACCAAGAGCTAGCTATCTGAAGATTTTGTTTCTTCATCAGCTTGATGATTTTACTCGCAGCCTCCCGGAGCGAATCCAATCCTCCCTCCAGCGACGTCGTACACCACATCAAATGTCTTTTGCTGCACATTTCCTAGGATGGCAATATCAGTGGCATCACTGTTTCCCGCAAAGGCTAGGCAAACTTGTGATATGTTCAAAACATAAAAGATCCCTGAGGGATCTAAGTCCATCTCGGCACCATCACTGAAGTATAGATTGATCTTGGGCACGTCCACCGTGTCATATTGGCTAAAGTCATAGCATGTGTCGAGTATGGAAGCTGGAGATGCCTTTGGATATTTAGACATCTGTTGCTGGAAAGATGCCCGCAAGTCAGAATATGCTGTTGGGGGCAACCGACTTATGACTGTCCCCGAGTCTATGATGGTGCCTGCGGTGGAAAACACCGATGCTGATGTCGATAATTTGCGTCCCCCTACGCTTATCGCTATCAAATTCAGGAAGTAAAATGAGGGGCCCTGTGAGTTCACCAAGGATGGCGTAAATTTCACTGCTTTAGAGGTTCCACCTCCACTTCCAAACGTAAGATATCCAGTTGAGCTACTGGTGGATGGGAGACAGTAGGAGAAAAGTTTGCCATACTTTTGAGCTGTCTGAGACACAAGGGATAGAGCGTTTCGCCCCAGCCCTATCAGCCCAGCTACGCCAACAAATAGGCCACGGTTGTTTTGGCCGCACCCGAATAGGAAATTATTGAACACATCTGTGGATGTCAAGGCAAGCTTATCTTGAGCGAAGAATCCAACAGAGTAGGACTGGTCACCATACTGTATGCCGTAAACACAAGTGGAGGCTGAGCAGGAAGGAGAGTTGCCGGTGCCGGACTTGAGTTCATCGCATGTGGGTGAGCTACAGGAGATGTTGGTATAAGATGTGGACTTGGAGGGGTTGAAGATGGGTTCTTGTTGATGGTAGCAATACCCTGCGCAAGGCTCACATTGAGTCCAAGTGAGGTCACTCCCAGTGTCAAATATGAAAGTGAGGTCTCTCTTTGGTGTGCCGAGGCCTACTGTCACAACGTAGTTGCCTGTGCCAATGGTGCTTCCAGACTTGCTAGGTAGAGTGGCCTTAGAGCCCTTCAATTTGCCTCCATCTGCAGGGTTCTTGGCTAGCCTTGATCGAATTGAATTGACCCGAGACTCGTCTTGGTCGAGCATCTGTGTGCGAGACGGAGAACGACCCTTGTCTTGGCTGAGTTTTGAGCATGGTCCATGTTTATGAATCACTTCCAGAGATGCCCTTTTGTCGTCACCTAAAAAATCCAAGAACATCATCATATACGAAAGGACAATCAATCAGAAAATATATTCACAAAGTTTCTAATAATCAAGTGTTCGATTCGGATGTCCAAATCAGTCTTATTACACTACTAAAAAGATGTTGAGGGTCAAAATCACCATTGAGCACACGGGTCAAACTCCTCACAGGTTTAAGAGGCAACAACCCCAAAATTAATTTTTTATTTATTAAATTACGAATTTATTCCTATCATATTTTAACACCTTTGTAATTTTGGATTTCGTTAAATAGAGAAGTACATGTGCAGCTGTAATTGAAAGGAGAAGAGAGCTTTTATCATTCTAACTTTTCATCCTTATTTTAATTAATAGGATTCTAAGTATTGGTGTACTTCAGATCAAATTAATTGTCGAACTACGTTAAAATATTTTATCGAATTCGTTGTGCTACTATCTATGTCACTTATTATGTAAAAAAAATTAAGGAATTAATTCCCATCCATTTCAATGGTCTCCTTCAGCTTCACAGGCTGTAAAATGGAAGTCATCTATTCCACCAACACACTATGATAAAGAAAACAAAGGGCATGGAAACTTCATTGGTTTTGTTCATCCATTGGAGGCCATTAGTTCTACATGTGAATATGCCAGTTGTAGTAGCTGTCTTGCATATGTAAATTTGTGTGCAAGCAAGTCAGACTCTTGCAAAGTGAGGACAAGGTGAGACCACCTGTGATCTTGACCTAAAAGGCAGGTGGTTTTCTGCCAAAATCATGGGTGGTTAGAGAGGTTTGTTCCACAGTACTATTCGAGTCCTTTTCCTAGATCAGCCTCTTTCTTTCTTCAATGAATGAGTGATGGAAGCTTTCTCCTACTTTTTTTAATACAAATCAATATAATAGTATCTTCAAATATATTTAGTAAAAGAAATCATCATCCATTCAATTATTAGATGAATAATTCCAAAGTCTTATCATTTTCAATAAATAGTAAGTTCTGATACATTTGATCATCCCTTTTATTAATTTTTCCAATGAAATTAAAGTAGTTTTTAAGGTTATAAGTAAAATTCAAGAACTCTCAATCACATCAAAAAAAGGGTTAGTTGTGAAGTAATTGAGTGCAACATAGACGCCAAACTAGAGAAATTAGAAAAATAACCCATAATCTAAAGCTATAATTGAAAAAGAAAAATGAATGGAAAATCATTACTTCAAATGGCCTCTTATGGATGAATATGAATGAGAGAGAGAGAGAAGAAGAGATAAAACCTTTGGGAGAGGGGCTGCAAACGCTTGAAGGCATCAGAGAAGTGATATGGACATTGTGAAGAGTACTGGGTGTTGAGAGTGCAGTCTTTCTTCCTTGAAAAGCAAGGCCTCTCTTGGAGGAAAGAAGAGCTGCATACAGGAGAAACTGCAGGAGGAAGATGGTGGAAATGGGAGTGGCCATGGATTTACCTCTCAGCTCTCGGCTCTCCCTCAATTATGCTCTCAGAAGCACTCTATTTGTCTTAGCCTTATACCAACAAGCTATACCCAATATATAGATTTTAAATACTCACACGTCATAACAAATTGAAGCCAGGACAAATGAATACTGGACAGGTGGCACCACCTACATCAAAATCTGTGGATCAGAAACCTTTTCAAACACTATTCTTAAAACTTAATTTTATCATAATTTTTTAGAATAATTGTCACTTATTTTCAAGGATAAAATTTTATTTTATTAATTAAATATAAAAAATAACTTATTATTCATAAAGGTAGTATAAATTAAGTTATCAAAATATTCTTCTTATTTTTAATTATTATTCAAATATTATAAAATAAAATAAAAGTTAAAAAATTCCTCACATCTGTTTTTAAAAACAACTTGTTTTTAAAATAAAACCCTAAAAAACTTCTGTTAACATAAATTTATTCAATGTATTTTTTAATTTTAAAAATTTATTATGTTTTTAAAAATAAAAAATTATTTTTTAAAAACACTTTTCAAAAACTACACCAATATTTTCCTTTGCAAAAGCAAATAAAATAGAGAACTTTATATAACCCAATTAAAGAAAAAAAAATGTACAGTGCCAAAGTACAGATCCATTGCGTGATTGATGCTAGAGTAGGTTCCACCAATGAATTAATAAGAGTTTACCTCTGACCAATGGATCAAATTGGTCTATAATGTAGAAGGTGTGTGGCCTAAATCTTTTCATTACTTTATTTGAAAAAAAGAGCATTCGCCTCGCCTGCTTTCCAATCGGAAATATCCATGAATTATATTGGTGTGACCAATTACCATACGTTCTTGACCAACCCATGATTATATATAGAGTCTAAGCAAGACCCACCTCCACTTGCGAGGCCATCAAAACTATCATAAATGAAAATGACATTAGACCAACCATCATATTATAAACATTTTTTTTAGAAAAAATTAAGCAAAAATAAAATATCTTAATTTCATTCATGTACTTTGTTCTCTCTCATCCCATTGTACCTTCAATCCATGACTTAGTATTGAACCGGTATGAATTTTTATTAGAAAACAACCGTATATTAGCATTTTCCAAATTGATTTTAATTGGAATCACAACATGATTCATCTTGCGTTTGGGTGTGGGGCGTGGGGCGTGGGGTGTGGCCCCAAGTTACCGTGTCCGGGGGGCAGTTGACGAAAGCTGGAGTCTGTCAGAGACTCCCACAAAGGCCAATACTCAATAGTGATTAGATTCATGCCTTCCCTAATCCTAAGTTCCTATTCAACTGCCTCCATTTTTCATTTCTGTTTCTTTTCCTTTTCCCCAATAAGTGTGTTACACGTACCCCCCATAGATCATGTGGATACTGATGTTTACAGTCGGCTTACAACAAGACATGACTGATGAGAAAAAACTTTGGAGTTCTCCTCAATTATTTAATTCTTCAGTCTAATTTTAACCAAATTTTTTTAATTTCAAAACATCAAAGAATTAGAATGTTTCCATTTTTGCTATATAAAAAAAAAGGTTTAGTTGAGAATATTTTGCAAAATAGATTTTAAAAAATAATTTTTGAAAATTAATTTAATTTTCAAAGTAGTTTTTTTCCCTTTTAAAGGTTTTTTAAAAGTAAATTTTATATGTAATGTTTTGTTTCAATGATTCTTAATAATTATAGAATTATTTTTTAAAATAGTTTTTTAAAAATTACCAAAACAATTTTAAAAAAATTAAATTAAATTTTCAAAAAATACTACATTTTCATAACAAATTTTGAAAAAAATATATTTTCTATAAACTTCTTTTTCGAGTCTAAAAAGCAATTCTTAAAAATAACTTTACCTGATAATTTTGAGTAATATTTTTTAACATGAGAAGACCTTCACGCCACCCAATATTTATAAAATTGGGAAGAAATATCAAATGGGGAAACAAACATATTAAATTATCAATTTTTTCCAAAAGCTTAAACTTGTAAAATTTAAACTCAATATACATATCATATTCCTTAACACCCTCCCAAGGTCCAATACCAAATAATTACAAGGAAAAAATAAAACAAATGAAGAAAATGTACTAATTTATATTTTTTTTTCTCACAAGAGAAAACAAAACACTCATGTACTAATTTAATTAAGTTGATTAAGGTCTCTTTGGAATAACCGAGGTTTTTTAGTTAAAACTTGAAATTGAAGTCAAAAGTTGAGTTTCTAAAAAATAATATTAATATCGTAAAAGTTTATTAAACACTATAGATTTTTTTTTTTTTTTTTGCATAAATCAAAATAAACTTCTATAAAAAAGTAATATTTTTTTAGCTTCCATATTAAATTCCCTTTTTAATTTATAAGCTCTTTTACCAAGTTGGTTAAACATCATATATTAAAACTTTTATTGAATTTTTTTTTTTCAAAAAAAAATTTGGACTTTGATAAATGTTTTTAAAAATAGTTTTCTGTTATCCAAAAAAAAAAAAAAAGCGTTCGACAATAAAAAAATTGTTTTATAAAACAGTTTTCAAATAATATCTTTTAATTATTTTATTATTTTCACTTGTTTTTTTAAGATTATTTTAAAAAATAGTTATACAAACATATATAATAATTAAAATTAAAATATTAGATATAAAAATTATTTTTAAAACATATTTAAAAATATTAAATAAGGATTAAAAAATTTTAAATTTCTAAATAGATTTTTGTTTTATAAAACATTATAAAACAATTTTTAAAAATTATTCTAAAAACCTAATTTTTAAAGTTATTTTTTAAAACAATTATCAAAGATATCCTTAACTTCTCAAATTCGATCCAAAATCAGTTCTTAAATTGTTTTATTGAATTATAATAAGAATGTTAAAATAAAAATTGAAATTGAAAAAAAAAACTTTTATTATTGAACCATTGAAGTAACATTGACCGTGACATCCGGGAAGGCGAAAACATGTGAAGCCGTTGAATAAATAAATGCAGAGGCTGAAGTGTGTACTGGGTTTGAAACAAGTCAACATATGACAGACCACCTAAATTTTTTTGTGAGTGGGTAGGCCAACTGGACAAATATATCTTTGTCATGACTCATGGCAACTGGCAATCATTTTTATTTTTCTTAAAGCTTTTAAGAGTTGTAGTGGCCACAAATTTTGGAACCCTTTCTTTTGTTCACACTCTTTAACACCTTTTTTAATTCCCATTTGCATCATAATTTAGGGAATTGGTGGAGATAGAAATATTGTGACGCTGGACTATTTTATTTATTTATGTTTATTATCATATTAAGAGTTTTTTTTTTCTTTTCATTTAAATGCTTTCATAAACATATCAAGAATAAAAAACGTTTCTGAAAAAAAAAAATCAAATATTTCTGTGGACCCCGCATTTTGGCTCATGCGTTTCCCACTCGATGACAAACTCGATTTTACTTTGAAAATGATTTTATATTGGTTAAAAATGACTTGGAGTCGCCACTTATTTTTTGTTTTATTTTTAAAAGGGTAAACAAAATAAGAAAGAAAAACCCCAAGTGTGACTCCTTATTTTGGAAAAGACGGTCTGCGAAAAACCGGATCGGGATCGGGGGTCAGATTACTTATCGGGAAGGTACGGTGAAAGACCATAGCACCCCTCTAAGTCCCTAAAGTCGGGTCTCTACTGATAAAATGAAGCTAATGTGGCAATTGATGAGTAAATCAATGAATACTCACATCAATCATGCATATATAAGAATCAGAATATGTATAAGAAAAAGGTCAAAATGAGCAAATGCATACCTGGACCACGGACCGTAATGCGCTATCATGAAATAGGGTTAGTGCATAACGAATAGATATAAAATATAGCACACCCGCCACCAAATTGGATAATAAATCATCAAGCGTCACGTTTCAGTTCATTCAAATTTCATTTTTAAAACTCGGATCTCGGGCCTCCGCCGAAAAGAGAAACAAAAGGTTATTTGAAAACCATAATAGAATTAAGACTATTCGATGGAAGATTGTATTTTTTTATTTGAAATTTATTTGAAAATTGAGGTCTCGAAAACTATTTGAAAATTGGAGTCTTGGGAATTAATTTAAGAATTGGAATTTTGGATGTCAAATTTGAAAGGAATTAGAATTTTAGAAATCGGAAATTAAGTTCGGAAATTGGAATTAAAAAAAAAAAAAAAATGTTTAAAAATGGAATTTTGAAATAAATAAGTGGAATAATAATAATGAGGACGAAAATAATGATTAAATAAATGAATGGGAATGCTGGAATTTTTGAAATTGGAAATTAGATTTAGAAGTCAGAAATTTTAAAGAATTTGTTTAAAATAGAATTTTAAGATAAATAAACAGACTATTAGTGATTAAATTAATGTGAATATGAGAATTTTCAGGATTAAGAATTTAATTTGTAAATCTGAAGTTTTAAAGAATTGATTTAAAATGGAGATAAAATACTAATGATTAAATAAATTAATGAGAATATGAGAATTTTCGGGAATAGGAATTTAATTCGAAAATCAGAAGTTTTGAAGAATTTGATTTAAAATGGAGTTTTGAAATAAATAAATAAAATACTAATAATCAAATAAATTAATGTGAATATGAGAATTTTCGAGAATAGGAATTTAATTCGGAAATCAGAAGTTTTGAAGAATTGTTTAAAATAGAATTTTAGAATAAATAATCAAAATAATAATAATTAAATAGATTAATGTGAATATTGGAAATTTTGAAATTAGAAATTAAAATCGGAAGTCGGAAATTTTAAAGAATTGTTTAGATGAAATTTTAGAATAAATAAATAAAATAATAATACTAATGAAAATAATAAGGATTAAATAATTAAATGTGGAAATTGGAGTTCCGAAAATTAGAAATCGAATTTAGAAATCGGGATTTTGAAGAATTACTTGATGATAGAATTTTAAATAAATAAATAAATAATAATAATTTGAATAAATTGATGTGAGGATCTAAAATTTCAGAAGTTGGAATTTAAATTTAGAAATTAGAATTTTGAAAGATTATTTTAAAGATTGAATTTTAAAAATGAACAAATGAATAAATATCGATGATTAAATAAATTGATGTGAGAATTAAAATTTCGGAATTTGGAATTTTAAATTTAGAAATCGGAATTTTGAAAGATCATTTTAAGATTGAATTTTAAAAATGAACAAATGAATAAATAACGATAATTAAATAAATTGGTGTGAGAATTAAAGTTTCGAAAATTGGAGTTTTGAGGTTATTTGAAGATGATATTTTAAAAAAAGATGAAATTTGGGATTATGGAACTTTTGGGATATTAGAATTAAAAATTGAATTTTGGGAAAACTAAATTTATAGTTAGAGTTTTAAAAAACTATTTCGAGAATTAAAATTTGAAGAATTAAAATTAAAATATTGGAATTTTAGAAAATTGAATTTCAGATCTGAAGTTTCGTAAGCTGAATTTAAAAAATCGCATTTTACGAGATTATTTCGGAAAGGGTACGTGTATATATATATATTCTTAAATAAAATAATTAACAAATAAATAAATAAATAAAATAAATGAATGAATTCGGAACGTTGAGATTTTTAAAAGAATTACTTGATAACGGAACTTTCAAAAAAATGAAAATTTTAACATGAAAAAAAAATGGAATTAAGAAGATGGCACCTGGGAGAAAAGAGAAAATAACAAATAATAAACACTCTTGAGGCCTACGAGACCTATGCCACTAATGAATAAAAAAAATAATAAATTCATGTCTTTGACTTTTATCCACCCATTTCTCTAAACATGCCTGCCATGCAATATATTCCTCTTTCCCCTTTTTTTTTTTATTATGCACCTACTGCCACTATGAAGGCTAGATAGATTCAGGACTTTAGAGGAGACTCACAGCAACCTGGGCAGCCATGCGTGCGCTGGAATGGGTATCAAGAGGGGGGTTAAATAGGTAGGCACGCACGCATGAGGACAAATGGGTATTAATTTGTTTAACTTCTTCTTTCCATCGTTGTTCAAGTCACCTTCCAAAATAATATAAATAAGGCTTGGAGTGGTTGAAATAGCCGAAATCTCTTCGGAGCAACTTTACTCTCTGATGACATCCAAAACCTTGAGGATCTGTATCTTCGCAAGGGGTCACAGCCAGATTTCCTCTCTCACAGTCCATGCATTTAACGCGGTCCAGGAACAAGGAGCAGCCACAACAAGCAAGCAATAATGGAAACAGAGCATGAAAAATAAGAGATGAAAATATCCTCAAATGAGACTTTATTCGTGGGTCATCCGTGAGCCCTCTGACTAGGTGAGAAGAACAATATCAAATGCAAATATTGGCATGATTTTTGGGGCATTTCGCAACAGAGATAAGACATGCTCAGATTAACAATGCCAAACATGAATGCACGGTTATATCTCAATAAGCAACAAGTGGCCTTCATTATCCACTCCAAACAAAACAACAAATATCCAAAATATCAATAAGAAAATGCAGAGGGATAGCAAGAATCCGAAACAAACCATAGCCTGTTGCATTCATACCTGAGGGAGTATTTTCCAGCAAGACCAGCAGTACTCCAAGCTTTTCTCCAGAAAACCCGTCCGCTACCCTGTTTTTTCTCCCAAGCTTCCAATGGGATCCGTCCCTCTAAAAGAAAACCTCCAGAATCCCCTCCATAAAAAAAAATCCACCAGCCCACCTTCTGATTTTTCAGAGCCCCCCTCTCCAACAGAGGAGCGCCAAAACTCCCCTTTTTCTTTCTTTTCTTCTCTGTTCCAGCCAGCTTTTTCCTGTCACCCTTTCCCTTCATTTCCTTTCAGCCGTCCTCGGGTCAGTCCTTCTCTTTTCTTTCACTTCCAGCCGTCCTCGGGTGGATCAAGAAAGCTGAAAGAAAAGCAACGAGAAAAGAAAAAAGCAACAAGAATAATAATAATAAAAAAAAAAAACCCACCTCTGCCACCAGTTCAGGGGGTCTACAAATATGCCCCTCTTCGGTAGAGTTCACAAGTGCAAGGAACATGAACACTAGAGTGAAAAGAAAGTGTGAATAGTGAGTGAAATGAAGTGAACTCTACCGAAGAACCAAGGAGACCCCCATAGGGACACCAGTGAGACATGAACTCACCCAGGCCAAGAGACAAACATAGAGGCCTTAACCCTAAAAGAAAACGAATGTATCAAAAGTGTCTTTGAAGCCACAACGAAGACCCAGGCTCCCTCCAAGACGTCCCCAAAAGTGGCTCGAAAGACCATATCAAGGATGAGTAGCAGTCGAACCACTCTGAAGCACAGAAAAGACTACACCCAAAGGAGACTGCCCTATGTGAACTACATGAGAATGAAGAGCGTAGGACATCTAATAACATGACCGAAGTACATGTCGTGAACTCAAAGGATCGTGTCATGAGTAACGAAGATGAAAGAGTGATGACAAGTAGGTGATAAGCACGGGGTGACAAGGTGAGGAAAACGAGGATAAACGCAAATCCATGAAGGCAACACGCGCAATGCTAGTGGATATGAATGTCGGGGCTTGTGACTCTAAATGATACAGATGAGAAGGAATGATTCTGAACGCCAAAACATGAAAAGGTGATGACTCAAGGTGCCTGAAGGGACAATGTACAATGGCTCTGGACGCCAAACTAAAGAAAGATGGTGGCTCTCTGAACGTCAAACTGAAAAGTGATGAAGGCTCCGAACGCCAAACTGAAAATAGTGATGGCTCTGAAAGCCAAAACTGAAAAGCGATGATGGCTCTGAAAGCCAAACTGAAAAGCGATGATGGCTCTGAACGCCAAACTGAAAATAGTGATGGCTCTGAACGCCAAAACTGAAAATAGTGATAGCTCTGGAAGCCAAATCAAAAAGCTAACTTCAGACATTAAACTAGAAGAAAAATGGCTCTGGAAGCCAAACAAAAAAAAAACTAACTCTAAAAGCTAAACTAGGAAGTAACAGCTCTGGAAGCCAAACCAAAAAGCTAACTCTAAAAACTGAACTAGAAAAAGTAATAGCTCTGCAAGCTAAACCAAAAAGCGAACTCTAAAAGCTAAATTAGGAAATAACAGCTCTGGAAGCCCAAACAAAAAAAAACTAACTCTAAAAGCTAAACTAGAAAATAACAACTCTGGAAGCCAACTAAAAAAACTAACTCTAAGCGCTAAACTAGAAAATAATGGCTCTGGAAGCCTAAACAAGATGACAATAATGGCTCTGGAAGCCTAAACAAGACGACAGAAATGGCTCTGGAAGCCTAAACAAGACGACAGAAATGGCTCTGGAAGCCTAAACAAGGCGATGGAAATGGCTCTGGAAGCCTAAACAAGACGACAGAAATGGCTCTGGGAGCCTAAACGAGATGACAGAAATAGCTCTGGGAGCCTAAACAAGACGACAATGATGGCTCTGGAAGCCTAAATAAGACGACAAAAATGGCTCTAGAAGCCTAAACAAGATGACAGTAATGGCTCTGGAAGCCCTAACAGGACGACAGAAATGGCTCTGGAAGCCTAAACAAGATGACGGAAATGGCTCTGGAAGCCTAAACGAGATGACAGAAACGGCTCTGGAAGCCTAAACAGGACGACAGTAATGACTCTGGAAGCCTAAACGAGACGACGGTAATGACTCTGGAAGCCTAAACAAGACGATAGAAATGACTCTGGAAGCCTAAACAAAACGACAGAAATGACTCTGGAAGCCCTAACAGGACGACAGAAATGGCTCTGGAAGCCTAAACAAGATGACGGAAATGGCTCTGGAAGCCTAAACGAGATGACAGAAACGGCTCTGGAAGCCTAAACAAAACGACAGAAATGACTCTGGAAGCCCTAACAGGACGACAGAAATGGCTCTGGAAGCCTAAACAAGATGACGGAAATGGCTCTGGAAGCCTAAACGAGATGACAGAAACGGCTCTGGAAGCCTAAACAAGATGACAGTAATGGCTCTGGAAGCCTAAACAAAATGACAGTAGGGGGATACCCTAGGTGATAACTCATAAAGATCGGTAAATGGGTATGACAATCATGAAATCAACACGAGACACAGCAAACCCAAAGAGAGGGGTGTATGACCCAGTGGAAAAGCGCTAAAGGGGGTATGCCCCAGTGTGACGACTCGCAAAGATCAAGAAATAGACTGAGCGGTGAGAAAGACCGCAAAAGATTTGGTGGACTCAAGGATGGGGGTATGCCCCAGTGTGGCATGCTGCTGCAAATCTCAATCCGCTGGGAATCGCTGAACAGGACTCTACGAGTCTCGAACGACGCTCTACTGAGATCTCATATCGCTGAAAAGCCCAGGAATAATGGTCAATGAGGCGAACACAATATATCTCGACCGAGTGATGGAAACTGTAACGGATATGTGAGAGAACAATCGCCTCCAAGGCTAAATGAGGGCAATATGCCCCAGTACGGCATCAGATGTACCCGATCTGTCCTGATGACCCGAGAATAACACCAATGGGACACGTAACAGATCTGATATGTACCCCACTGAAATGATGACGCGGGAAATCCGGGCACCAGAGACAACTCCATCCAGGAATCGCGACTATATCAAAGGGTATGAATCTGGCTGAATGACTCAAGAGAGGCTCGTCGGAGTATCCGGACAAAATGAAATCGATCATCGACCTGGCGTGCATCTCATAACCGTGGATGATCATGTAAACCAATGGGGATCTATAAATTTCGATCAAGATGGGGAATATGCCCCAATGTGGCATCAAGAATGTAACATGTCGAAAAAATCAGATGAGCTCAGATCATCTATGCCTGCAACCGAATCAAACCCACATATCGAAGAGGTGTCCCTCGGAAGGAAGCATGACGACACCTAAGCATCTAAAAGCGCGGGCCTGGCTAGATGGCTCTCGATAAGCCCCACTAAGGAATCATCGTGAGGATAGCGAATATATCGTCATCTCTGCATACATCTCGCAAATAAGGATAAGCATGCAACTCCCCCATGATCTGCAAATCTCATCCGAATGGAAATATGCCCCTGTATGGCATCGAAATGTATGATAGGTCGGAGATCAGACAGCATAGAATCATCTATCCTCGAACATGTGACCTCTGCGAAGATCCATAAAGATCCTCTGAAACGGAATATGTCCCAGTATGGCATCAGGTGCGCGACAGGTCCGAAGAACAAATGTAGTGAAGTCATCCATCATCGCACATGTGACCTCCATGAAAGTCCGTAAATCTCATCCGAAACGAAAAATATGCCCCAGTATGGGCATCAGATGCTCGACAGGTCAGAAATCGAGCGACATGAAATCATCTATCATCGAACATGTAACACTGGTCGTCTGAATCCATAACTGAATCATGCACACATCTCCAAGATGTACCTCCCGGATGGAGAGGCATGATGGCATCTAAGTGTCGAGAAGTGCGGACCTGGCTGGGTGGGTCTCAGGGGCTCTATAAGGTAACGATCATGTCTACGTCTCAGTGAGCATCCAGTAAGTGATGATCATGCAAGTCCGTGAGGATCCATGAACCTCTAATGAAATGGGATATGCCTCAGTGTGGCACCAGAGGTATGATAAGTCAAAAATCAGGTGACACCAAATCAATCATCGTCAAACTCGCGATCCCGGTAATCCGAACACAACTGAATCAGACCTGCACATCAAAGAGACGACCCCAGAAGAAGAAGCATGACGATATCTAAATATCAACCAGATCTCAATCACCTGTCCAAGTAGAGGCTGCCGAAGACGACATCTGATCCCATGGCCTCAGGGTGGTCTTAAGACACGGGACGTAACGTAGGCCAAGGTGATAGGGTGATAGAAATGAAAGGAAACTAGGCTCAAATACCCAATGATCAAAACTCATGCCCTCATATATGAAATGCAACATGTATAGTGAACCCCATGAGCCATGGACCTGAGGATGCCTAACATGAATATGATGTCGATAAGGAGACAAATAAAACAAAACGAACTGATAGTGATATGTGTAATGATGATGCGAAGTGAGTATCGAACCCGAGATGGGTTACTGTAAGGAGAGAATTAGATGTGAAGGGAATGAGACGAATCACAAGCAACGATAAAAACGACAGTGAAACAATGAATATGTGAAGAAAGGTGGTGATCGACTCAGATCAATCATGAAGTGAAGTCACATCAATAATGAATATAATGATGGAAAGGACAATGACTCGGAGTCCTTAGGAGAAGGTCACTCATCTCTCTCACAAACAGATAAGACAAAGCAATACAAATAACATGGGATCTCAGAGAGCTCACATACGAACTCTCGATAACGAACATACTCGATAAAAATGACCCCCAAATGTCAATATACATACTCAATGATCGAGAACACTATGCACATACACACACGTGCTTATTATTTTTCTTTCCTCTTTTTTTTTTTTTTTTTTTTTTTTTTTTTTACATATATACAAATACACATACCCTGAACATGAACAGATGAACCCCAAGGTGATGTCGATAACAGATGGACATCGACCCAAAACTCTCTCTAACGAGATGACCTTCTCGAACTAAGGATCTCTAAACCAATGTCCGTGAGATAGATGGCGGAAATGATGTGACTATCCTCCATGTGATGAACTGAGGAGGCTCACCACTCAGAGTGGAGAGAATATGAGACAAACAAATAGCAGATAGGATAGAAAGAAGAGATGAATAACACAACCAATAAGATGAGATGAAAATGCAAAGGTGCAATGATAGGAAAAGATGATGAGAAAAACATGCCCCTAGGTCCAAGGCTCATGAAACTCCCAAACAATGCATGCATACATTAAAGGGCCCCTATCCCGGTGTGAAAATGTGAGCAAGGCAATAAGAAAGAAAGGCTATAATACGCATGTGAGGCTCAATGGGCTAGCAACGGACTATGTATCACAAAGGAATAACAAGGTAATGGCTAACCGAAATGATGGCCACCCATCCTGCGACCATGGTCTCAAACATAGTACCTCTTTAGCTGATCCACATTGGTTGGCTCTGAGAATCGGTTTCCGTCTAAATCCATCAGCCATGCAGCGCCCTCTGGGGTCAACTCCCTGATGAAATAAGGTCCACTCCAGTTGGGTCTGAACTTCCCTCTAGGATCTCTGATCAATCCCCTGATGACTTTCAAGACTAAGTCACCTACATGTAGTGGTCTGGGCTTGACCCGCTTTTTGAAAGCGCGGGCCATCTTCCTCTGATATGCACGAACATGGTCTGCTGCTCTCAATCTCCTCTCATCTAGGAGATTGAGCTGATCAAATCGAGCCTGAGCCCAATCTGTCTCGGGAATCTGCTGCTCTAGTGCTACCCTCAACGAACCCATCTCAATCTCAACGGGTAGCACTGCCTCCATGCCGTATACCAATGAGTATGGTGTGGCGCCCGTAGAGGTGCGAAAAGAGGTCCGATAAGCCCACAATGCAAATGGGAGCTTCTCTGACCAATCCCGAGAAGTCTCAATCATCCTCCGTAATATCCTCTTGATATTCTTATTCGCGGCCTCTACTGCCCCGTTCGTCTGCGGCCTGTACGCAGACGACCTATGATGTCGGATGCTATATCGCTGCACCAAGGTGTCAACCTCTGCCCTGAAATGTACCCCTCTATCCGAAATCAACTCATGAGGGACTCCATAGCGACAAATAATGTGTGATCTGATGAAACTAGCAACTCCAGACGACGTCAATCTCGCATACGAAGCGGCCTCCACCCACTTGGTGAAGTAGTCGATGGCGACCAGGATGAACTCATGACCACTGGAAGATTTCGGTGAAATCTTCCCGATGATGTCGATACCCCATACGGAAAATGGCCATGGCGAAGTAAGTGCATGCAACTCGGAGGGCGGCACGTGAATGAGATCTCCGTGTATCTGACACTCGGGACATCTCTGGACGAACTGGCAACAATCCGTCTCCATAGTCAACCAGAAATAGCCGGTCCTCATGATCTTACGAGCCAACATATGCCCTCCCATATGCGGTCCACAGACTCCCGCATGAACCTCTCGCATCACTCTATCGGCAGAAGCCCGGTCCAAACATAATAGCAGCATCCCATCAGGTGATCGTCTATATAGCGCCTCGCCACAAATCACGAATCGGGCGGCCAACTGTCTCAATGCTCTCCTATCCTTGGCCGTGGCGCCTCAGGATATACGCCGAGTCTCAAAAAGTGATATATGTCGTGGTACCAAGGCAAACCATCATCTATCTCCATATCATCAATCAGACAACAATATGCAGGAGCAGACCTCGACTCG
The DNA here is from genome assembly GCF_004353265.1 of Vitis riparia. NCBI lineage: Eukaryota > Viridiplantae > Streptophyta > Magnoliopsida > Vitales > Vitaceae > Vitis > Vitis riparia. Next base: position 7,942,431 of record NC_048434.1, on the reverse strand, counting down.
ATCAACAATGGGCGAACAGTGGCATCCACAGGAATGTCAATCATGGAAGCTAGAGCAGCTAAGGCATCAGCAAACTGGTTCTGCGCTCTAGGCAGATGGGTATATCTCAAATCATCAAATCTCCCGACCAGTAGCTCCAAATACGCGTGGTAAGGCCTAAGCTTCACATCTCTAGTCTTCCACTCGCCCTGAATCTGTCTCAATACCAGATTGGAGTCACCAAACACCTCCATCTGTCTAATCCCGAGCTCGAGGGCTGTCTCTAACCCCAAGATACAAGCCTCATACTCAACAATGTTGTTCGTGGCAGGATGTCGATCCGAGAATGCCAAACGAACAGATCTGGGAATGTGATCACCATGAGGGGATATCAACAGGACGCCTATCCCGTATCCAGAATGGTTGGCTGCACCATCAAAGTACATGCGCCAACCTGACAGACTAGTCACAGCAGCGACATCCTCGTCTGGGAAGTCGTCGTCAATGGCCCTGCCATCGGAACTGGTAAAGAAGCTAGATGATCTGCGACAACGCTCCCTCTAATGGACTTCTGAGTGACATAATGGATGTCAAACTCAGTCAGAAGTACCAACCATCTCATGAGGCGACCGACCAAGGCGGGCCTGTCAAACAAATATCTCAGAGGATCTAGACGGGATATCAAGTGCACCGAATACTCGGTCATGTAGTGTCTCAGTCGACGAGTGGCCCAAACCAATGCCAAGCAATAACGCTCAATCGTGACATATCTCGTCTCGTAGTCTAGCATCCTCTTACTCAGATAATATATGGCCCGATCCTTGCCCGAATCATCGAGCTGAGCCAACATGCATCCCAAAGCCACGTCGGAGACGGATAGGTATAGGAGTAAAGGACGGCCTGGTGTAGGAGGCGCCAAGACTGGGGGTGACAACAAGTACTCTCGGATCCTCTCGAATGCGCGCTGACACTGATCATCCCAAACAGTGGGTTGACTCTTCCTCAAGAGTCGGAAAATGGGCTCACAGATGTCTGTCAATCTGGCGATGAATCGGCTGATGTACTGAAGTCTACCCAAGAAGCCTCTGACCTCTCTCTCTGTCCTCGGTGCAGGCATGTCCAGGATGGCTCTAATCTTGTCCGGGTCTACCTCTATGCCTCGCTCACTGACCATGTATCCCAAGAGTTTCCCAGAAGTCACTCCAAAAGTGCACTTCTTGGGATTCAGTCTCAATCTGAACTGTCGGATCCTCTCAAAGAACCTCTCCAGAGCTGCTAGATGATCTGATCTATCTCGGGATTTCACTATCATGTCGTCTACATAAACCTCGACATCCCGATGCATCATGTCATGGAAAAGTGTGGTCGCTGCTCTCTGATAAGTGGCTCCTGCGTTCTTCAATCCGAATGGCATGACTCTGTAGCAATAAGTACCCCACTCGGTAATGAAGGACGTCTTCTCCATGTCCTCTGGAGCCATCAAGATCTGACTGTACCCGGAAAATCCGTCCATAAAGGACAACATCGAATGACCTGCCGTACTGTCAACTAGCATGTCGATGTGTGGAGAGGAAAATCATCCTTAGGACTGGCCTTGTTGAGATCTCGGAAATCAACACAGACTCTCACCTTGCCGTCCTTTTTGGGAACAGGGACGACATTGGCCAGCCACTCCGGGTACTCGACCACTGATAAGAATCCTACACTGAGCTGTTTCTGGATCTCCTCTTTCACCTGCAAGCTCCAGCGAGGGTGTAATCGTCTCAACTTCTGCTTAACCGGTCTGGCATGGGGCAGAAGTGGCAAACGATGCTGGACGATAGATGGGTCAAGGCCGGCATGTCCTCATAGGACCATGCGAAAACGTCCAAGTATGCTCTGAGCAGCTGGATGAGGCTGTCCCTCTCATCAACAGATAAATCAGACCCGATCCTCAACTCCCTAGGCTGATCTGCGGTGCCGAAATCAACAATCTCTGTGTCCCCTACAGCGGGTGAAACCCTCTGATCAACGGGATCCGAATCGAAACAGAAGGCGAGTCATCGTCTGAATCGTGCTGTGCAATCTCATCATCAATATCAAAAATCTGTGATGTGGGTGAAGATGGTGCAGATAAATCAATACCATAAGAGACAGGCAAATACTCAAAGATGCTCAAATCCATAGATGAAGAGTCAGAAACATAGTCAGAACGGGAGACGAACCCCGACAGAACGTCAAATGAAAGAGGTGGGTCCACAAAGTCGGACGCTCCCTCGATAATGCCAACATGGCTATCAAACAAATCATCAAAAACTATAAGGTCCTCAGCAGACTCCTGAGCAGGGCAGTCTGGACCTCCTCGGCGATCTCGAGGACGGACACCCCGAAGAGATCAAATGGCGAAGCGAGCTCCGGCGGGGCCATCTCCTCGGTCTGGCTCAACTCATCGCGAGCATCTCATCAACGTACTCATCACATGGCACGGCTCCGTCCACTACATCCCCAATCTCGGCAAAAGTCCCGTGATCATCGATCTCATCCGGGAAGCAAAGCGTCATAAGGCTCGTGCGATCTGGGGAGGGAGGAGCAATCAACACAGAAGTGAAGGGCCAGGGGCTCCGTCACTCAACTGTAACTGCTGGACGAGGCGCTGAAGCTCGGCCTCCTGGGTGGTGCTGAGTCCTCCGATGACCCCATCAGATGGTGCATGTGGCTCTAATGCCCTCACAAAGTAATCGGCTAGGCTCATGGTGTATGGGCGGACAGGATAATAAAATGGCGTACGAGTCAAGCGAGCCCTCACCCTCTCCCTGCGCAGTCGCGCCATATGACGATAGTCACCTCAGTGGGAATGAATCCGAGCCCGAATGGTACGTCGCGGTCCGGGAAGGCCATGAACTCACTAGGCCCGTGCTGACGCCGCCCCAGGCCCATACCAGGAAGATAAGACATACTCCGCATAATATCGAGCACCACCGTGCTGCTGTGCTGGTCGAAGGACATGGCTACAAAATCTCGGCAGAAATCCTCCATCTCCAGAGTCTGTACCTCATCAAAGGTAAATCCGGTCAGAAAAAGATCATCATCAGCGTGACTAATCTCGAGTACGGGCTCGGTAGAGATGAACCTATCACTCGCAGACTGCACCACGACGACCCGGCCATCATGAATAAACTTCACCTTCTGATGAAGGGAAGAAGGAATAGCTCCGGCTCTATGGATCCATGGTCGGCCCAGAAGCAGGTTAAAGGATGTAGGAATCCTCAAAACCTGAAACACGGCGATGAAAGTGGCCGGACCGATCAGCAGCTCGATCTCCAATGTACCCATGACCTCCCTCCGAGTGCTATCATACGCGCGAACGGTCTGAGTGGAGGGACCGAAGTCAGAAGGAGCGTATCCGAGGGCGATGGCAGTGGCGAGAGGCACACGTTCAGGGCCGACCCATTGTCCAGAAGGACAGATGGGACTCGGCGGCCTGAACAACCGACAGATATGTAGAGTGGACGCGTGTGATCTGAGCCCTCCGGTGGCAAATCATCGTCTGAGAATACGATGCATGTGGCTCGGCCGGCTGTCATCATGTGAATCAATCCCTCGGGAGTGGTCGTGGTATCAACTCTGATCTGACTCAAGGCTCGAGTCAGTGCATCCCGATGAGTACTGGAGGACGCTAAGAGGCTCCAGATGGAAATACGAGCCTGAGTGCTCTGCAACTGCCTCAAAATCTCATCGTCCTCGGCTCTGACCTCCTCGGGAGCGGACGTACCCCAACTGGCCTAGCTGCCGCGGGAGGTGGCTGTCGCATCACTCTACCTCCTCGGAGAACATACTGAATGTCCAGAGTCTGGGAATCGTCAACGTGTGGAGCCCGAACCTCCTCAACATCCGGGATCAAGATGAAAGGCGTCCGGACACTGTAATGCGGCAAAATCAATGGCTCAACAGCGGTAGCCTGCACCGATGCCGCCTCGGGAACCAATCGAAATGGAGCAGGCATCCGAGGACCTAGAGTCACCCCACTCATCTCATAAATCACATCTGGCATGATGGGCTCTGGGTCTGAATCGTCATCACTCAGCATGTGGATGTGGTCATCGACCTCATCAAACTCTAAGAAATGAATGCCATCGGCTGGTGGAGGAACTGCATGCGTGGTATGAGTCGGTAACGGGTTTGCGGTTACACTCGGCTGACCCAAGTGTACCAAACCCTGATCTATCAGATCCTGAATAGCGTGCCTCAGAGCGGTGCATCGATCAGTCTCATGCCCAGGCCCCTGATGGTAGGCGCAATGTAAGTCCATCCTGAACTGAGGGGGAAGAGGCTGAGGTGGTGGTCTCGGAGTGAGAGCGGCCAATAATCCGGCCTCTGTGAGCTTCCGAAGAGCCTGGCTCAACGGCATGCCTATCTGTGAAAACTGCCTCTGCGTCCTCAAAGCAAAAGGTGCAGAGGTCTGCTGAGCTCGAGGCCTAGGGTGTGAAGGTGCGGGCCTCGGAGTGAACTGTGCAGCGTAGCATGGCTGTCCAGTGGCCGTATATGAAACAGGAGGCCTCTCAATGCCCTGAGTGGCATAGTAAGGTAGAGTCAATGGCTGAGCCTGATATGTCTGATCAAAAGCCGGGGAAGGTGCCCGTGGCCTAAACTGCTGAGGTGCATAAGGAGAATGAGGCTCGGAAAACTGTGGGATCGACTGATGGCGTCTGAGAGGCCTATGACTGGATGAACTGATAGCACTAACATCTGTCGGCCTCGGTCCTACAAAGGGCTTCTTCCCCTTAATATCACTAGGGGAAGAATCTGTCCATAAACCTCTCGAGATGCCGTCCTCGACATCATACAAAGCCATAACCAGAGACCCAAAATCTGCGAACGGGACCCCGACCACATGTCTGGCGATCCTCGGCTGTAGGCTCCTCAAAACCATCTGAATCTGGTCTCTCTCTGATGGTCTATCCACTATCTCAGCTATCTTCCCGCGCCATCGGGAAATGAAAGAAGAAACGGACTCCTCTGTCCTCTGCCTTAGAGCCTCTAGCTCTCTCCTCGATACGTCAACGACAGTATTAAATGCATACTGCCTCAAAAACTCTTGGGCTAGGTCATCCCAAGTCCGACGACGTGATACATCCAAAGAAGCAAACCAACGCTGTGCGGCGCCACCCAAAGACATGGGGAAAAGCATGATCATCTGAGCCCCGTCCAATCCATGAGCCCTCATGATCGTACTGTAAAGCCTCAAATGGAGGCGGGGGCACCCAATCCCCGTGTATCGCTCGATCTCTGGCATCCTGAACTTGGCCGGTAAACTGGCCACTGGCACTCCGTCAAAATCCTCCCAAGTAATGGCTCTGTCGGAAGTCCTCAACTGCCTCAACCCCTGCTCAAGCCTATCTAGCGAGCATGTGGGTCCTCTGAGGTCGGGGTAGGCACGGTGATGGGAGGCGGAGCAACCTCGGTCTGACTATGTAGGGTGAATGGCATGGCCTGTGGTGCTGACTGACTAGGTGGAGGGGGTGGTGGCACTGTATGGTCATACTGGGCACCATCCGGGGCGGGACCTGCTGGGCCTGCTGCCCATCTATCCTCCGACCAAGGCTAGCTATAGCCTCCTGAATCGAAGCCATGGCCTCAGCAAACTGATCGACGGTAACTATCTGTGAATCCATATCCCTCTGGTCTGATCTCTGGTCTAACTGGTCCGATACTCTAATCAATCTACCCTCAACTCTGATCCAAGAAGTCAACCCAGACTGAACGTATCGGTACTCCTGAAACAGTGGAAATACTGGATAAGGTGCGGGGTAAGGAAACTTCACAAAGAAGGTCTATCAAATGTGTCAAAAGGTAGCCTGGAAGCAATCAAACTGATATCCAATCCTGAGCAGATATATAAGAGACTACTGCGAAGGTAACCAAACCTGTTACTACTGAACCGGCTCTGAAGGCCCACAGATGCACCCACGTGTTTGGGAAGGAAAATTCTAATTGAAAAGTCTAGGCTCAAACTACAAGGTCAAGGTGGCTCTAAAAGGAGATAGGTGGACTTTAAAAGATCCCTAGCAGAAGCGATCGTACCCTCCGGTGGTACGCAACCCTCTGCACGCCTCCGAAGAGACGGGGCGCTTCCATGCAAGGTGGTAACCACTTCCACACATGCACTACCTCGCATCCCAGGGGGCTCCTATGGTGAAACCTCTCAGACTCTCAACACTCAATAGTCGACTAGAGTGCTCAGTGATGGTGTGGGTGCATCCGAAAACCCTATGAATCTAGAGCAGAACAGGAAACACACTGGTCGCACAACTATCCATGAAACCTAGCTCGGGGCTATACAGGTCTTCAATGATTGGACTCCAATTGACATCAAAGCGTCGCTCTCCTCCAGAATGCTCCCGTACATCGATATAGCCCGTCGCTAGACCCTACTCCTAATCTCTGGCTCGGTCAGAAAGCAAGCACACAGAAGGCCTCACACTTGCAATAGTGAGAACCGAGATGAAAGGAATGACCGAAACCAAGAGAGTTGGAGATAGGGGGATAGAAGCGAGACCCACATAGACAGGCGCCATGCAATCATACAAAGGGAGGGCAATCATGCATCATACAATCAAGCAAAATACAGGATATATCACTCATGTCCACACAAAAAGCTACAACTATCAGGATGAATAGCAATACGAACATCATGCTCAACAGACGATCAAGATAATATGCAAGTCAGAGAAAACAACACAGCAAGTCAAACGATGTACAATAGCGAGTCTATGCATGTGAAGTGAGTAGAATAATCAAGAAGAGACAAAATCGCTATACCACGCAAAACAAGATAAGCAATCTATGATAATCAGCATGTCAATGTACCAAACTAATCTAGCAATGAAGTATAGAAAAAGCGACATCCTAAGCCCCAAATCAAGATAATCAATCGTATCAATGTCATAGCATAATATCCAAGCATGCATCAAAAACTCCCAATGTGCAATCAAGAGACAGGTACTCACTGATCGACTCATCAAATGCCATGTTTGCTTCACTTTAAGTTCAAGCTTGACCCTCTAAAAATCCCCAGCGGAGTCGCCATTTTGTGGACCCCGCATTTCGGCTCATGCGTTTCCCACTCGATGGCAAACTCGATTTTACTTTGAAAATGATTTTATATTGGTTAAAAATGACTTGGAGTCGCCACTTATTTTTTGTTTTATTTTTAAAAGGGTAAACAAAATAAGAAAGAAAAACCCCAAGTGTGACTCCTTATTTTGGAAAGACGTCTGCGAAAAACCGGATCGGGATCGGGGGTCAGATTACTTATCGGGAAGGTACGGTGAAAGACCATAGCACCCCTCTAAGTCCCTAAAGTCGGGTCTCTACTGATAAAATGAAGCTAATGTGGCAATTGATGAGTAAATCAATGAATACTCACATCAATCATGCATATATAAGAATCAGAATATGTATAAGAAAAAGGTCAAAATGAGCAAATGCATACCTGGACCACGGACCGTAATGCGCTATCATGAAATAGGGTTAGTGCATAACGAATAGATATAAAATATAGCAACCCGCCACCAAATTGGATAATAAATCATCAAGCGTCACGTTTCAGTTCATTCAAATTTCATTTTTAAAACTCGGATCTCGGGCCTCCGCCGAAAAGAGAAACAAAAGGTTATTTGAAAACCATAATAGAATTAAGACTATTCGATGGAAGATTGTATTTTTTTATTTGAAATTTATTTGAAAATTGAGGTCTCGAAAACTATTTGAAAATTGGAGTCTTGGGAATTAATTTAAGAATTGGAATTTTGGATGTCAAATTTGAAAGGAATTAGAATTTTAGAAATCGGAAATTAAGTTCGGAAATTGGAATTAAAAAAAAAAAAATGTTTAAAAATGGAATTTTGAAATAAATAAGTGGAATAATAATAATGAGGACGAAAATAATGATTAAATAAATGAATGGGAATGCTGGAATTTTTGAAATTGGAAATTAGATTTAGAAGTCAGAAATTTTAAAGAATTTGTTTAAAATAGAATTTTAAGATAAATAAACAGACTATTAGTGATTAAATTAATGTGAATATGAGAATTTTCAGGATTAAGAATTTAATTTGTAAATCTGAAGTTTTAAAGAATTGATTTAAAATGGAGATAAAATACTAATGATTAAATAAATTAATGAGAATATGAGAATTTTCGGGAATAGGAATTTAATTCGAAAATCAGAAGTTTTGAAGAATTTGATTTAAAATGGAGTTTTGAAATAAATAAATAAAATACTAATAATCAAATAAATTAATGTGAATATGAGAATTTTCGAGAATAGGAATTTAATTCGGAAATCAGAAGTTTTGAAGAATTGTTTAAAATAGAATTTTAGAATAAATAATCAAAATAATAATAATTAAATAGATTAATGTGAATATTGGAAATTTTGAAATTAGAAATTAAAATCGGAAGTCGGAAATTTTAAAGAATTGTTTAGATGAAATTTTAGAATAAATAAATAAAATAATAATACTAATGAAAATAATAAGGATTAAATAATTAAATGTGGAAATTGGAATTCCGAAAATTAGAAATCGAATTTAGAAATCGGGATTTTGAAGAATTACTTGATGATAGAATTTTAAATAAATAAATAAATAATAATAATTTGAATAAATTGATGTGAGGATCTAAAATTTCAGAAGTTGGAATTTAAATTTAGAAATTAGAATTTTGAAAGATTATTTTAAAGATTGAATTTTAAAAATGAACAAATGAATAAATATCGATGATTAAATAAATTGATGTGAGAATTAAAATTTCGGAATTTGGAATTTTAAATTTAGAAATCGGAATTTTGAAAGATCATTTTAAGATTGAATTTTAAAAATGAACAAATGAATAAATAACGATAATTAAATAAATTGGTGTGAGAATTAAAGTTTCGAAAATTGGAGTTTTGAGGTTATTTGAAGATGATATTTTAAAAAAAGATGAAATTTGGGATTATGGAACTTTTGGGATATTAGAATTAAAAATTGAATTTTGGGAAAACTAAATTTATAGTTAGAGTTTTAAAAAACTATTTCGAGAATTAAAATTTGAAGAATTAAAATTAAAATATTGGAATTTTAGAAAATTGAATTTCAGATCTGAAGTTTCGTAAGCTGAATTTAAAAAATCGCATTTTACGAGATTATTTCGGAAAGGGTACGTGTATATATATATATTCTTAAATAAAATAATTAACAAATAAATAAATAAATAAAATAAATGAATGAATTCGGAACGTTGAGATTTTTAAAAGAATTACTTGATAACGGAACTTTCAAAAAAATGAAAATTTTAACATGAAAAAAAAATGGAATTAAGAAGATGGCACCTGGGAGAAAAGAGAAAATAACAAATAATAAACACTCTTGAGGCCTACGAGACCTATGCCACTAATGAATAAAAAAAATAATAAATTCATGTCTTTGACTTTTATCCACCCATTTCTCTAAACATGCCTGCCATGCAATATATTCCTCTTTCCCCTTTTTTTTTTATTATGCACCTACTGCCACTATGAAGGCTAGATAGATTCAGGACTTTAGAGGAGACTCACAGCAACCTGGGCAGCCATGCGTGCGCTGGAATGGGTATCAAGAGGGGGGTTAAATAGGTAGGCACGCACGCATGAGGACAAATGGGTATTAATTTGTTTAACTTCTTCTTTCCATCGTTGTTCAAGTCACCTTCCAAAATAATATAAATAAGGCTTGGAGTGGTTGAAATAGCCGAAATCTCTTCGGAGCAACTTTACTCTCTGATGACATCCAAAACCTTGAGGATCTGTATCTTCGCAAGGGGTCACAGCCAGATTTCCTCTCTCACAGTCCATGCATTTAACGCGGTCCAGGAACAAGGAGCAGCCACAACAAGCAAGCAATAATGGAAACAGAGCATGAAAAATAAGAGATGAAAATATCCTCAAATGAGACTTTATTCGTGGGTCATCCGTGAGCCCTCTGACTAGGTGAGAAGAACAATATCAAATGCAAATATTGGCATGATTTTTGGGGCATTTCGCAACAGAGATAAGACATGCTCAGATTAACAATGCCAAACATGAATGCACGGTTATATCTCAATAAGCAACAAGTGGCCTTCATTATCCACTCCAAACAAAACAACAAATATCCAAAATATCAATAAGAAAATGCAGAGGGATAGCAAGAATCGAAACAAACCATAGCCTGTTGCATTCATACCTGAGGGAGTATTTTCCAGCAAGACCAGCAGTATTCCAAGCTTTTCTCCAGAAAACCCGTCCGCTACCCTGTTTTTTCTCCCAAGCTTCCAATGGGATCCGTCCCTCTAAAAGAAAACCTCCAGAATCCCCTCCATAAAAAAAAAATCCACCAGCCCACCTTCTGATTTTTCAGAGCCCCCCTCTCCCAACAGAGGAGCGCCAAAACTCCCCTTTTTCTTTCTTTTCTTCTCTGTTCCAGCCAGCTTTTTCCTGTCACCCTTTCCCTTCATTTCCTTTCAGCCGTCCTCGGGTCAGTCCTTCTCTTTTCTTTCACTTCCAGCCGTCCTCGGGTGGATCAAGAAAGCTGAAAGAAAAGCAACGAGAAAAGAAAAAAGCAACAAGAATAATAATAATAAAAAAAAAAAAACCCACCTCTGCCACCAGTTCAAGGGGTCTACAATTTCATAAAATTTTAAAATATTTTTAAAATTTTGAAAAATCTAATACATGTTTAACAACTGTTTTTAAGAACAAATTTTTATTTTTTAGAAAAAAGACAAGAAAACACATTTGATAACTTTGAAAACACTCTGTTTTTTATTCTTAAAAACAAAAAATAATGCATTTTTATAAACATCTTTTAGTTGTTTTTTAGGGTTATTTTAAAAAATAATTATACAAACATTTAGAATTATTAAAAATAAAAAATTGGATATAAAATTATTTTTAAAGCATATTAAAAAATATTAAAAATAAATTGAAAATATTTCAAATTTTCAAACAGACTTTTATTCTACAAAAGATCAAATAACAATTTTCAAAAGTTGTTCACAAAAACGGTTTTAAAAAATAGTTATCAAAGAGGGTCCTAATAATTAATTCTCTAAAAACACTTTTACTAAAAACATTTTAAAATAAAAACACATTCTAAATCATCTTATTTTAACCTTAGTTTTTTTTTTTTTTTTGCTCGTTATTTTAATTTTAATTTGCTAGTAGTTTTCAACCGAGAGAGAGAGAGAGAGAGAGGGCGCAAATCTCTTCTAATAATTATTTAGAGTGTGTTTAGTAAGTTTTTACTTGAAGTATTTTTAGTGAAATTATTTTCTCCAAAAGTATTTTTAGGAGAATCACCTATAAATATTTTCCTAAAAAACATTACAAGTGGTTTTTTTATATTATAAGTAATTTTTTAGATTTTTAAAAGTGTTTCCTAAATTTTGTTAAACACCTAAACTTTGTTTGGTAACTCATGTTTTTTAAAATCATTTTCTAATATTTTATAAAACAAATGTTTGTTTAGAAACGAGAAATGTTTTTAACCTGATTTTTTTTTTAATATTTTAAAATATGTTTTAAAAATAAGTTTTATGTCTATAGATTTATTTTTAATCATTATATATATTTGTAGAATTATTTTTTAAAACAACTCTAAAAAAAAAGTAAAAACAACTAAAAGATGTTCTCTTAAAACACCCTATTTTTTGTTCTTGAGAACAAAATCTCAAAAATAATTATCAATTAGGCCCATAATTTAAAAAAAAAAAATACTTTTTATGTTACAAATGTTTCCTAAAATCACTATCAAATGTATTCTTAATTTATAATTGTTTTTTTGCTTTTATTTTCTTTTAATTCTTAGAACTTGTTTGACAATAATTTTAAAAAATATTTTTAATATTTTTAACACTTAAATTTTTATATTATTTAAATATTAGAAATCCTAAAAACGTTTTCTAGAATCACTCCTAAACACACTCTTCTTAATCAAAGATACATCTTTCAAAATAACATGCAAACTCAATTTGAAACTAATATATGATTTCAGCCCAATCATGTTCCTTTATTATGAACCACCCAACCCTTTAATCAGATAGACTATGTGTTCAGATTGTGGATTATATTTTTTAAGTACTTAACAATTTTAAGACGTTAACATATATTTTATAATATTTAATAAATGATTTAAAAAAATAAATTAAATTACAATGTATGAAAAATTTAGAAATATCTCATAACATATTCAAGAAGTAGTTAATCCATCAACTTCATCCAACTTGATCCAGCGCATTAATTCAATCAGTCCCAATGATCAGATCATGTGATGTTGACAACAAATGATTAAGATGTAATTATCAGATCTTTATATGGTAACTTTTTTAAAGTACTTCCTTGAATGGAATCATAGAGAAGGTTGAATAATTGAGAAATAGAATGGACCAGAGGTCTGAGAGGAGGATTGTCAATGGGAAAATGAGGCCTTTTAGTGTCATTTATGGGATGGTCCAATTGTAAAGGACAAGTCTATGTTAGTCGGTTTGGCCTCTTTATATGATGGTGTCTTTACAATGAATCATTTAGACGTAATTCAATGCATACATTATGCAGACCAAAGAGATTAATTACTATTCTTTTTTCTTTTGGCATTTGGAAGTTTGGGCAAAAGAGAAACTATTTTTGGTGTCATATTTGCACGGTTCCAGGAAAATACTAAAATAATAATAAATAAACAAAATGATTTTTTCATGTTTGATTGTCTTATAAAAATATAAAAAAAAATTAAATATAATTGAAATTAATTAAAATTTATGTATTTTTAAATTATTTAGTTTTTATATCTATGAGTTAAAATAAGTAAAATAAGTTTAAAGTAAAAAATAAAAATAATTTATCGACTTTTAATCTATCCTTTACTTTTTCTTCTCTTCTATTTTTCCTTTATATTTTTTTTTCCCTACATTTTCTCTTAAATTTTATGGAACCAAACATAGTTATCTTAGAAAGAATATTTAAGATACGTTTGGTTCCCATAAGGAAAAATACAAGAGAAAGAAAATGAAGAGGAAAATAAAAGGAAAGAAAAATTGAAGAAAAATAAAAAATGTATTTAAAGACAATAAAATATTTTATATGTTTTTTTAAACTCATTTTACTTATTATAAGTCTTCAATATAAAGATTAAATAATTTTAAAATGTATAAATTTTAATTAATTTTAATTATATTTGATTTTCTTTGATTTTTTTATAATACAACTAAATATGAGAAAATAATTTTCTTAATAATTTTTTTTTGTAGAACTTTATGGATCAAACATAATCTTAAAAAAAAATAAAAATAAAAAAACAAGTTGTATTAAATAACTTGTTTTCTAATTGAAAACTTCAAAAACTAGCTATAGTTTGAGTACACCTACTATTTTTTTTTTTTAATTAGAGTTTCTATATAAAAGTAAAACATCTTATACAAAAATCATATAAATTTATCTTGGTATCTTTAAAATGAATTTTTATAAATTTTAAAATTGTTTTATATAAAAAATAATGAAAATAATGAAGTTGCATTTGTTGAGTATTCTTTTTTGTTTTCTTCTTTTTGATAGTTATTTTAATAGTAAAAATAATGAAATAGTTGAATTATATTTGTTCCTTTCTTTTTTTTTATTAATTATTTTAATAATGTAATAAAAAAAATTAGTACATCTCTAATTTATAATGGTACAGGAAAAAAAAAAACCTTTGGCACTTAATTAAAATTATTTCTCCAAAATAAGATTTTGAAAGTAAATTTAAATATAAACTTTGCACATATATTTATATAAAATATGACATGTTTGGTAATTATTTTAAAAAATAATTTTGTTGAGAATGGTTTATGAAATCTCTAATATTTTATAAAATGAATATTTGTTTGAAAATTTGAAATATTTTTAATCTATTTTTAATGTTTTTAAATTACTTTTTATATTCAGGGTTTTACTTTTAATCATTACCCATGTTTATATAATTATTTTTTTAAAAATAACTAAAAAAAAAATTAAAAGATGTTGTTTGAAAGCACATCATTTTTAAAAATTAGGGTTACAACTTAGGCAAATTGGTTGGTTTGATGACTAATCCAAGTCCAATCCTAATTAAGAAATAATCAACTCGAGTTCAATTCAACCTAAATTCTTATCGTAGGTATTTAACCCACTCCCAATCCAACCTTATTTTTTTAAGCTTGAATTGAGTTCAGATTATTCAATTTAAACTCAAATTGATTGGGTTAAACTCATATTGATTGGGTTAAATTCGAGTTAATTGGGTAATATAATTTAAAATTCATCTACTATATTTTTAAAAAACTTTTTTAAATGTATTTATATGGAAATTTAAATAATAAATAGAAAAAATTAAGATAACAACAAAATAATAAACATAGATTTCTATATTTTTTTTAAATAAAAAATGAATATTATTATATATTATAAATATTAAATCTGGTTTGAGTTAAGCTTAGATCATGTATATCTTAGCTCAAATCCAACTTAAATTGAGGTAGGATTAACAAATCCTAATTTAAAGTCAACTTAAATATTAAAAATGATTTTTCAGACTCGTTTAAATGTTGCATTGGGTTCTGATTGGGTCGGATAAACCTGTTAAAATTACACCATATTCAAAACAGAATATAAAAAATAATTCTCTACTTATTGTTGTTATTTTTATTTTTTTAAAAGGGAGTAGAAAATTGTTTTAGAAAACAATTAAAAAGCGGACAACTTAATTCTGAAAAAGTGTTGTGTGGACTTGTCCTACATTCACACCTAGCGCGACAGGCGCGATTACACTCATATTTGGCTGCCAATCAACTCACCACTCATCACGTCGGAAAGAGTTGAATCAGTCAAGGAAACAAACTTGCATCAAAATAATAGGTTCATGAAGTGGCCCAGAAAATTACGAAAATGCATGTAAAAATGTTGTAAGATTTAGACAGGAAAGTAGAAAAAGCAAATGCATCTTCTAATTTCTAAATATAAGGAATCAATTGTCATTTCATATGAAAATACTATCAACTTAACCCGGTTGAATAATTTTGAAGATTATGGTGCCACCTTTTGTCTTTAAGCTTGACCAACCCCAATTTCATCTCCTGTCCTATTATGACATAGGCCCCTATGTTTATTTTGATTGAATTGAATGTGAAATTTGACTTCAAGCATTGTTTCACACAACTTTTTTCCTTTTTTTGCCCTTTATTTATTTATTTATTTTAAATATATTTCTTTTTATACAATCTATAATAGCCCTCACCTAAAGATAGTCTACTTTTGTAGTTTGGAAATGCAGGAAATAATTGCTATCTAGCTTAAATAATCAGTGTGAACCTTCTGAAATGTTACTTTTGGTCTCGACCTTTAGTTAAACCTGATTTAGCTTTTAAGTACCCTTTTGGTTCCTTTTATTTTTGGCTTATTCATCTAGTTGTTTCTAACCCGAAACTCTAGGAAAGCTTTTTTGTTAGTGGAAAACATTTGGATTCTTTTGACTCAAATTTGGAGCCTTGTTTAACTAAGAACTTCCTTGGTCCACTCTTCTCAACCTCATCATATTTTGATTCTCAATACTTTATTTTACATGGAATCTCTACATTAAAAACAAGTTAATTAACTAATTTGATACAATTCTACAAAGATAAAGATGAAAATATAGAAAATATATAATAAAATATCAATGTCAATGAACTCAAAAAAAGTAAAAAAGTATTTTGATGTTGTAAAACAAATCGGAGAAAAAGGTGAATAGATGGATCAATCTTTCTTAGGTTTAATTTAAAATTTATTCCAATTTTTATTTAATTTTTTAAGAGTTTATATTAAATTAATCAAAATAAAATTAAATAATCAAGAATTAAAAAAAAATCCATCCTAAGAGATATAAGGTATACATAGAAAACCCGCTCATAGAATTGCAATCAAAATTCTATAGATATAAAAATTATAGATCAAAGAACCATAAACAAAATCTACTAAACATATATATTCAAGACTTAGGTCTTAAAAGGTTTAAGACTTTGTAGATTTGGGCTTAACATTGGCTATTTCATCAATTATTTGCATATATTTTAAATCCCAAAATTAAATATTAATAAAGAAACATAAAAGAATTTCGTGGTATTTAATAAAACTGAAAATTAAGTACTTAAAAAATCTTGGTACTAAATTATAAATGTTGAATTAATAGAAACAAAAAAAAAATTGTACTATTTTAAGCTTAAGTGATTAATGTAATTTAATATTTTAATAATACAAATAGTTAAAATCTGAAAATGATTCTTTTTCACAAATTTAATCTTATACTTTCATATGACATGTAGGGTTAGCCAAAAAACTAAGAAAAAGAAAAAAAAAAAAAAAAAAAAAAAAAAGAGAAATCACCCTAGTAGAGGAAACAAAATAAAAATAAAAAAAGAGGAAAGAAAATATCATGAAAAAATATAAAATATTTTCCTAAAACAATTAAGGACATTTTGAGAAAATGCATTTGATAATTTAATAATTGTAAAATTTATTTACATAATTTTTTTTTTCTTTTGGGAGAAATGCCAAGAAATTCAAAAATCGATTTCACTGTCTAGTAGTGAACATTTTTTATTGGTACCACAATGCCTTTTGTTTGGGCATTGGAGCCTTGCTTCCTATTAATAAATCTCTAACCTTTGGCTTTTTAAATTGACTCAATTATAAAATAAAATATCATGACTTGTGTATCTTGGAATAGTTATTTGAAAGTGAATTCTATTGAGGAATAGTCTATTGGGTTAATTTCAATGAGAGAGCTGAATAAATACCTTCAACTATCATTGGTTTGAAATTTCATTGGTAAGCATTTTCATAAATTTATTTTGTTTATAAGATTTATTTTTTTAAGAGGATTTTAGGTAATATATATATATATATATAGGAATGTTTAAAAATTCTCTAAATCCTAAATTTTATTCTCTAAAAAATAAAATTTATATATGAAATATATCTATAGAGATACTGATTAATGAAATTTAAAACTAATGGTGGCTTAGTGCATTAATACTAAATCTTAAGAGTTTCAATGAAATTAACTCATATATATTACATAAGATCTTTTGAGGCAATTAGAGGCAATTCTAATTGGTTGATAAAAATATATTTCATTTTTTTTTTCTTTTTTGTTAGTTTAACCCATCTATCATGAAAAGTAAAAAGACATGATAAGACTAAACTTCCACCTTGAATGTTATTTGGCTTGTTTATACCATATCCATGATTCCTCTTGATTAACTTGTAATCCAACATACAAATTAGTTGGATCCCTCAACCAAGATATATGAGTTGTATTATCCAATGTTTTTAAAATAGGGCCAATTATTAAATTAAAAAGTCTTTTCAAATCAATGGTTGAACCACTGTGATATCATAAATATATAATTTATATTTTATATAAATTTAAAAATATAATTAAATATTTTAATTATATTTTATTTTTATGGCTAATATATCAAATTATAACGTAAAGACAAACATAAATTTATTAAATTTTATTAAATAGAACATGTATAATATTTAAGTTTGAAGATATATTTATGATGAAAAGAAAATTATAACATTTAATTTTATTTACATGATTATGTACTTTATCATTTAAAATTTTTTTAAAAAATTATTATATTAATAATTTATTTTATTTTCATATTTATAACAATAACATCTTCAAAGGGATGCATAGCTAAGTGGTTGGGCTTTTTTAACTTCTACAATAACTTAAAAAAATAATTATTAAAACATGGTAGTTTGAAAAATATTGATAGATCTATTGCACTTTTTGCCACATGAAAGGTGTCTTTTGAAAAGACACCTTCTACAATTCCAAATTATTAAATAGTGGAAATTTTCAAATTTATGCTGAAGAGACACCTTCCACAATTTAAAAAAAAAAAATTGTACTAAAGATGTCACTTCAAGAGACACCTTCTACAAGTAAAAAAAAAAAAAAGAGTTTATACTGAAAGTGTGTTTTGAATAGACACTTTCCACAATTTCCATACACAGTGGAAAATTTTGAATCTATGTTGAGGGTGTCTCTTCAAGAGACACTTTCCATAAAAGAAAAAAAAAATCTATCTCTTAAATAGTATTACCCTGTATACATTATAATCAATATTTTGACAGTCAATCCAAAACCAATCAAAACAAGTAAACCAAATACCAATTAAATCAACACCTTTCAAAAATAGTAACAATACAATTTTGTATAAAATAAGTCCAAAATAGGTAGAATACTATAGAATTTCTAATCGTTTTAACTTTTCCATGCATCTCTCATACTTCTGTGGTTGATGTTGAGAACCAGCTCTATACGCCAACTCTTTTAAGACCTTATTCTTAAAACTGTCATTAAAATTGCTCACTACATGTTTAAGACAATATCGATGTTGAGCATAAGGAGGGCTCCATTCAACTGATGGCTTTCTAATAGTAGCATTTATTCCTGCATGGGGATCTGAAATTAGGCATATCCTTTCTCTTTTAGTGACGTGACGCCTTAATGCAATAAGAAACCAGGACCAGCTATCCTATGATTCCTCCTCCACAATTGCAAACGCAAAAGGGAATATATGACCATTTGCATCAATTGAAGTAGCAATTAAAAGCTTCCCCATGTATTTTCCATATAATAACGTACCATCAAATTTTACAATTGGTCTACAATGCTTGAACCCTTCAACACTTGACCCAAATGTCCAAAAAACATGCATAAAACGCACGCTCCTAGAAATCCCTCTTAAAGGTATTGTCTTCCAAACAATTTTTGTTCCAAGATTAGTTAGTTGAACAATATTCATCGACTTTGGCAATGCTTGATAAGATTCATCCCAATCACCAAATACTTTAAGCATTGTCTTTCTCTTAGCTTCCCAAATTCTCTTATAATGGACATCATATCCAAATTTATCCTTCACTATCTAATGCAATGAGCAATAGAGGTGGTGTGATCCCTTTGAACCACATTTTGGATCTCTCTTGCAATCAATGTAAAGTCCAATTGAGAATGATCTTGTGATAATTTAGGATAAACACAAGTGTGAGGACCTGCGTACTTGGTTATCTCAAACATTTTATGGCTTTTACGACAACATGCACGAAACCTCTAATTACATCCTTCTTGTCACTTCTTACATCTTACTGCCCACAATTGTGGTTCTAATTCACAAACAACCAAATGTTGATTACAACATACTGAATAATGTTTTACAACATATTGCAAGTCTTCTTTACTCTCAAATCTCAATCCTTTAAATAACTCACTGGACTCATTCCACAATTTGGTACGTGATGTGAGAGACTCAATAACCATGCTATTTATTGCATCACAATTCAATTGTTTAAACATTGGGGAAGACATAATATGTTGAACATCAACTAAAGAAGCCCTAATTTGTTGGAGGTTCATCATCATAAAATTCCACATCATCATCTTCATTTGTAAATGAGATGTCAACATAGTCGTTTGTTGCTATCATAACCGACTGAATCACTACTACCAAATTCCCCCTCCCCATTTCTTCATTTTTTGCTAAATTCTCGTTCATATCATCAATGTGCATTGCCAAATTCCCTTTTGTTGGTACTTTCACATCATGACCCATAATTTCATGACCAAATGATGGACTTAGCCCAGATGAATGATTCCTTGGACGTGTCTACAAGTATATTTCTATAGTATTCGATGGTAGGATTTGTGCTACAGAATGAACATTAACGTTACATCATCATCATTTTTAATTGGTAATTGTATATAGTTAATGTTCCTATTTCCAGTCGGCATAAGAATTGGATATTGAAATATCATGGATAACATCGTCTGAGTGCGATCAATCAACATAACATGACACAACTTATACTCCAACTCATCATATTTTATTAAATTGTTCACTAAAACACCTTTTTGAGGAGGACAATTGTAACACATCCCATTCGGCCCATCAATTATTTCACCATCCTTGTAACACACAATTGTAATCAAACTATCCATTCAAATACCTAAAAATAATTAAATAAAAGATATATAAGATTGAATTGATAATAACTAAGAAAATAGTAACGATGATGATAATAATAATAATAGTAGTAATAATAATAACAGTAATAATAATACCAATAATAATAGTAATAATAATAATAAATTATCCACAAATGCCAAGTAATATAAATATCTAAACATGTCCTAAAAATGAAGTTTGGAAAATTATTATTATTATTATTCATATTATTACTAATAAAAACACATTTAAAAGAAAATTAACTTTTAAAAGGAATAGAATAGTCATTTTCATATGACCATTTAAAAAAATCAACTAATGGTCAACCTTAACCTTGGATTTGATTATATTATTTTGGAAAAAATTATCCACAATTGCCAAGTAATAGAAATATCTAAACATGTCTTAAAAAGGAAGTTTGAAAATTATTATTATTATTATTATTATTAGTAATAAAAACAAATTTAAGCACATTTTAGTTAAATAATTTTTTCATTATTATCAACATTATTAGAACTAAATTTATTTTTATTAATATTATAACTATTATTATAATTATTTTATTATTAATAATAATAGTAATAATAATAACAAAGCAAGACCTATCATAAACTCTATTTATAATTTTATGATAATAATAATAAATTTTAGCTAAATTTATTTGATGGTCTAATATCATAAACTTGTTTTAAAGTGCAAAGTAATAACCCGAAAGGCAACACCTAAAAACTGAAACCAAGAATAATTAAAAACATCATCTTCAATGGTAAAAATATTTCCCTAAATGCATAAATTTGAATAGTAAAATGAATAGCAAGCTATATTATGGAAAATTTGCATAACCAATACAAATAAGGATGACATGTCCAACATACACATTGGAAACTTTCATTCCAAAAATCAAAACGGAAGCAACTTTTCATTATTTTAAAAGTCCAGAACTTACAAATAAGCATTTCTTTTAATAAATTTGAATTGGAAACAATTCATTCAAACTTCTAGCCAAATACACAATTTCTACATAAGCATTCCTAATCCTAATATAAACTTTACAATTTTACAAATAAAAAATAAAAAACAGAAATTGCGCATTACCACTTATTCGCATTTTTCTCCTCTTCTCATCTTCTTTCCCTTAAAATAAAAACTACAACTTTCTTAACAACCGAACAAAGCCACAATACCAAATAAAATAAAAAAACAAAGAAATAAATAAAAAAAACTCACTTTTGAAGGCCTTTCCTAAGTCTCCGAATCTCTGATCACATTCCCTTCTACATTTTTTTTTCTATTTGAATCGTTATTTTGCCTAGGTGACAGTTGAACGATGGATGGTTCTACAGTTATCGATAAATCGTTGTTCAAACTTTTATGTTTTTCTAGGGAAGAAGAAAATAAATGAAAGAAATGAGTAAGGGGGAAAAAGGAGGAAGAAAAGAACGGAGTTCATGTCCAAAATAATCCATTTGTTGAAAAAAATGGTAAGAATAGTACCATCTCAAAATATTTGTCAAACTAATCTTTTGTATCCACGTAAGCATCCACATAGATTTTTATTTTTTTTTAGTGTAAAAAACCACCGTTGGTAACTATGGTTTTAAAAGTTTCAAAAATATCCTTAAAACCACAGTCACAGACAATGGTTTTAGAATTTTCCTTAAAACCACAGTTAGTAACTGTGGTTTCAAAATTATTTTTAATCCACACCCGTTTTAATAGTATTATGATTTTAATATTATTTTTAAAATATTATTTATCATAATAACCATTAAAAAATATTTTTTTTCAAATAACCATAAAACCACAGTTAGTAACTGTGGTTGTAAAAATATCATAAAAACCACAATCGTAGACAATGGTTTTACAAGTTTCTTTAAAATCATAGTCACAGACTGTGGTTTTATAATTTTCTTTACCACTACAGTTAGAGGGGGACTCATGTAACTATAACTAAAAAAATATGAGATTTTAGAACTTTGCTTTTTTATTTTTAATTTTAGTATAAATTATGGATGTACCAAAGTTTCTTAACAATGTACCAAATTTCCTTAAAGTTCATTCTGGAGTGGGAAAAATTTCTTACTATTTTCCATTGTCAGTTTAAAATTATTTTTTTATACAAATTATCCTTAATAAATTTTTTCGTTACGACTGTTTATATATATATATATATATATAGATATATATGTGTGTGTGTGTGTGTGTGTGTGTGAAACCAAGGTTTGGTTAATCTTGATTTTGATGATAACAAAATAAGGTTTAGAACTAATGATCATATTTCAAGTGTGATTAGGCAAGACGATTTCCAAAGTGGCAATCACAAAGACAAATCAAGCCAAGGAGAAATCATGAAGAAGAAGACCGCCTCAAAGAAAAGAGTTTTTCAAAGACCAAAGCTTCATAAGATCTCTTTGTAAGGTTGTTGGTGCACTAGGACTTTCATGCATTTCATTCTTTATTTATGCACCAAAATCATCCAAGAGTAATATTGTTTTAAATATCTTAAGAATTGGATGATTTCATGTTTTCAACTAAAACCTTGTGTTAAATGATTTTCAAACTTGTGTTAAAAGGTTTTAAGTTGAAAAAGGTTGGGTGTTGAGCCAAAAAAATGGCTCAACAGGTTCAACCAGTCGATCGGTTGTGCTCATCCGGTCGAGGACCGATTGAGGGAGGTCAAAAAGTTTCTCTCTCTCCTAGTGGTTTTCACTTCCCGGTCAAGGTTGAACCTCAACAGGTTGAGGTCCGGTTGAGACCCAATGGTCACTTGCCAAACATTAAATGCTAACGGCTAGTCAACTGGTCGACCCCTAACTCGACCGGTCAAACCCCCAACGGCTAGTTTGGCTTTTTTTTTTTTTTTCTATAAAAAGGCTTCAATCTTCATTGTTTAAAATGTTTAACCTTCCCAAATCTTTCTTGATTATATTTAAGCCTTGAAAGAGTATTTTTTTAGTGCACCATTATTTCAAAACTTGCATATCTTTAGTGCACCATTCAATCCTAGTTTTTCTTGTATCATTTGAGCTTAAAGTTCTTGTGCTTGGATTTTTGAGAGATCATTCATTTGTAAATATTTGAGAGGAAGTTTCTCAAGTGTGGGGTATCACTTGAGGGATTGTTCAAGAGTAGGATATCTCTTGAAGAAGTATAAAGGGTGTTTAGAGCCAAAAGTCCAAGAGGGTGAATTGGAATCATAATCCAATTGTATTGCTTGAAGGCTTGGTTTGGAAGCCTTGGATTAGTGGAACCTCAAGCTCAGGATTGAAGCTAGAGGAGAGTGGATGTAGGTCGGGTTGCGCCGAACCACTATAAACTCTTGTGTTTGCATTCTCTCTTCTCTACTCTTTAATTTATATGCAATTGTCTATATATTGATTATTATATACTTGCATATAATTGTCTCTTGCATTCACTTGTTTAAATTTGCGAAAAGAGACCATCACCCTATTCACCCCCCCCCCCCCCCCCCCCTCTAGGGTGATTACCATATGTTGGATTAGCCTCAAATTTCTAACAATATATATATATACACACATATATATCTTTATTTTTTCATACTTTCCTTGAAATTTTGAGAAAATAATTTGGCTTACATGCATTCTCATAAAAATTTATATATTTATGGTAAATAAAATATTTATTTGTTTTATGAATTTTTTTCACATATGAATTAAAGAAAATTATTTATTCATATTGTTTTTAAATTTTAAAATATCTAAACAAATTGTTTATATTATTTTAAAATTTTATATTTTCATATGAAAATTAATGTCAATGATTATGATTTTAGGTTATTCCTTATTAAGTATGATTTGAACTTATGTCTTGGTTAAAATGTATAATTTTTAATTATAGGAAAGAAAAATAGGTTATGGTTGTAACAATTTGTTTAGTTAGAATTTCTTTCATTTAGACTTTAGGATGCATTTGAGTTTTATTTGTTTAAATTATCAAAGAAATAGGTGAATAACATAACATCACTAATTTGAATTAACATTTTATATAACCTTAAATGTATGAACCAAAGTATTATAGTTCTACAAACATGAAAAAAGCTCTCAATGTGTCCCATATGATGGAATCTTTATCTTTCGTTGTGAACATCTACGGTAGATGGCCATATTTCTTGTATCCATCTGTGCTATCTGAAAAGCCTTCATCTCTATAGACTATGACACGTCATCTACATGAGCTGTCAAGTTAGACGAAACTGATGGAGGTAGAACTCAACGTACACGTGGAGCTCGATGTCCTCTAGGTACGCGTACATGTAATCGTGTGGCATGAGTTGTCCCCTTAAGAAAAGGTAAAGGTGCAATGGACTATGTAACAAGTGGAGGTGCAATAGACTCTATAACAGGTAGGGGTGCAATAGACTCTATAACAGGTGGGGGTGCATCCAATGATATGGAGGTGAAAAAGTCTGTATAGATGTAACATGAGGGAAGAAAGGTAAGTCTAATGATATAGATGGCTCAATAGGGGTAAGGGTAGATGGTATGGTAGTCTCGGGTCGAGATGAATGGGTTGGTATGGATACATCAGGGGGAAAAAGTGGCGACTCTAATGATGCAAATGGCTGAAATAGAGGAAAGGTAGATGTGACTGGTGGATGTGAGGGTTGTACCAAAGTAGATGCTAGAGGTACATGTCGGTGACTAGCTCGACGACCACCTCTCCCCCGACCTCTAATGGGTGGTACCCTAACAGGCGTAATCAATGATGGTGGTCTCATGGATGGCCTTGAAGATGTGGATGGGTCCTGTGTCGAGTGTACGCGAAGGTCCTCTCCTATAGCACGTAAAACATCAATAGCAATTCGGTGAGTTTCTTCAAAATCATTTGAAATAGCCATCTGTGATACGACAGTGATCTGAATAAGAAAATGAAACATGAGGCATTTGCACATAATTTAAGTTTAACATTCATTAAAAAATGGTTTTGTATCTCAAATGGTCTCACCAATAACTCAGTGGCAGAAGTTGTATTATGGAACCTCGTATGATCTCTATGCAAAACAAGTGCGATCAGGCGTCGTGTGATACATCGATACTACTGCATATATGCTCAAAAGTAAATTGATTTTGAACTTTACTAGTACCATCATTTTCACCAAGTAACAAATGTATGCAATTACCAATTGGTGAATTCATTTGTAAGTCAATAGGTACTTGTTCAACAAATAATTCAACTTCATCCATCCCAAATCTATTAAGTATTTCTAACATTCGAGCTACACCACTATCATTCTTTACTAGGCAAGGCTGGAATTTATTCCCTCTTTTCATTGGATACTTACAATTAAGAATTAATTGAAAATGTTCTCTATTGATGTCAGTGACCAAGTATATCATTTCCAGCAGTTGTTCATATGTTGTCCCAAGAGGCACATCAATAGGTTTAACCACAACTCTATCCCCAACATAATCAACATCGGTTTGTGTTCTCACCATTTTCCCATTACAAAAACAAATTATTGTCACCGATAAATTAGACATAGTTTACCTATAGAAGAAGCCAAAAAATCAATTTCATTTTTAACCACAAAATTACACAATAGAAAACATTAGTAATAACATCAATTTGTAATGAAATAACAAATAACAATAATAGGGTATGCTATTAACAATAATCAAATAACAAATAACACCTTAATATCCAAATAATTCAATGTTTTTTATTAATAATATTTTGGAACCCTTTCTTTTGTTCACACTCTTTAACACCTTTTTTAATTCCCATTTGCATCATAATTTAGGGATTTGGTGGAGATAGAAATATTGTGATGCAATCATGCCGTAGTTGGACTATTTTATTTATTTATATTTATTATCATATTAAGAGTTTTTTTTGTTCTTTTCGTTTAAATGCTTTCATAAACATATCTAGAATAAAAAACGTTTTTGAAAAAAAAAACAAATATTTCATAAAATTTTAAAAATATTTTTAAATTTTTGAAAAATCTAATACATGTTTGACAACTATTTTCAAGAATAGTTTTCTATTTTTTAGAAAAAAGACAAGAAAACACATTTGATAACTTTGAAAACACCCTTTTTTTATTCTTAAAAACATAAAATAAAACATTTTTATAAACATCTTTTAGTTGTTTTTTGAGGGTTATTTTCAAAAATAATTATACAAACATGTAGAATTATTAAAAATAAAAAATTGGATATAAAATTATTTTTAAAGCATATTAAAAATATTAAAAATAAATTAAAAACATTTCAAATTTTCAAACAAACTTTTGTTCTACAAAAGATCAAATAACAATTTTCAAAAGTTGTCCACAAAAACAGTTTTAAAAAATAGTTATCAAAGAGGGTCCTAATAATTAATTCTCTAAAAACACTTTTACTAAAGACATTTTAAAATAAAAATAAATTCTAAATCATCTTATTTTAACCTTACTTTCTCTTAACTCTATAGTTTTTTTTTTTTTTTTTTGCTCGTTCTTTTAATTTTAATTTGCTAGTAGTTTTCAACTGCTCGAGAGAAAGGGTGCAAATCTCTTCTAATAATTATTTAGAGTCTATTTAGTAAGTTTTTACTTGAAGTGTTTTTAGCAAAATTATTTTCTCTAAAAGTATTTTTAGGAGAATCACATATAAATGTTTCCCTAAAAAACATTACAAGTGGTTTTTTTTATATATATATTATAAGTAATTTTTCAGATTTTTAAAAGTGTTTCCTAAATTTTATTAAACACCTAAACTTTGTTTGGTAACTCATGTTTTTGAAAATTGTTTTATGATATTTTGTAAAACAAATGTCTGTTTGGAAACGTGAAATGTTTTTAACCTGTTTTTTTTTTTTAATATTTTCAAATATGTTTTAAAAATAAGTTTTATGTCTACAGATTTATTTTTAATCATTATATATAAATTTGTAGAATTATTTTTTAAAACAACTCTAAAAAAAAGTAAAAACAACTAAAAGATGTTCTCTTAAAACACCATATTTTTTGTTCTTGAAAACAAAATCTCAAAAATAATTGTCAATTAGGCCTTAATTTTTTTTAAAAAAATATTTTTTATGCTACAAACGCTTCATAAAATCACTATTAAATATACTCTTAATTGATAATTGTTTTCTTGCTTTTATTTTCTTTTAATTCTTAAAACCCGTTTGACAGTGATTTTAAAAAATATTTTTAATTTTTCTAATATTTAAATTTTATTATTATTTAAATATTAGAAATGTTTTCTAGAATCGCTCCTAAACATAATCTTAATCAAGGATACATCTTTCAAAATAACATGCAAACTCAATTTGAAACTAACATTTGATTTCAGCCAATCGTGTTCCTTTATTGTGAACCACCCAACCCTTTAATCAGATAGACTGTGTTCAGATTGTGGATTATATTTTTTTAAGTACCTAACAATTTTAAGACGTTTACATATATTTTATAATATTTAATAAATGATTTTAAAAAAATATGTTAAATTACAATGTATAAAAAATTTAGAAATATCTCATAACATATTCAAGAAATAGTTAATCCATCAACTTCATCCAGCTTGATCCAGCGCATTAATTCAATCAGTCCCAATGATCAGATCATGTGATGTTGACAACAAAGGGTTAAGATGTAATTATCAGATCTTTATATGGTAACTTTTTTAAGTACTTCCCTCTAATGGAATCATAGAGAAGGTTGAATGATTGAGAAATAGAATGGACCAGAGGTCTGAGAGGTGGATTGTCAATTGGAAAATGAGGCCTTTTAGTGTCTTTTATGGGATGGTCCAATTGTATAGGACAAGTCTATGTAAGTCTGTTTGGCCTCTTTATATGATGGTGCCTTTACAAGGAATCATTTAGACGTAATTCAATGCATACATCATGGAGACCAAAGAGATTAATTACTATTTTTTTTCTATTGGCATTTGGAAGTTTGGGTAAAAGAGAAACTATTTTTGGTGTCATATTTGTACGATTCCAAGAAAATACTAAGAAGAGAAAAGAAAAATAAACAAAAATAATTTTTTTATGTTCAGTTGTCTTATGAAAAATATCAAAGAAAATTAAATATAATTAAAGTTGGCTAAAAACTTATATATTTTTAAATTATTTAATTTTTATATCCATGAGTTAAAATAAGTAAAATAAGTTTAAAGTAGCAAATAATAATAATTTATCGACTTTTAATATATTTTTCACTTTTTCTTCCCTTCTAGTTTTCCTTTATATATTTTTTTCCTTACACTTTCCCTTAAATTTTATGGAAACCAAATATAGTTATCTTAGAAAGAATATTTAGGATATGTTTAGTTCTTAGAAAAATTGAGAAAAAATACAAGGGAAAAAAATGAAGAGGAAAAATAGAAGGAAATAAAACTTGAAGAAGAACAAAAAATATATTTAAAGACAATAAATTATTTTTATATGTTTCTTTAAACTCATTTTATTTATTTTAAATCTTCAATATAAAGATTAAATAATTTTAAAATATATAAGTTTTAATTAATTTTAATTATATTTGATTTTTTTTTCATAATACAACTAAATATGAAAAAATAATTTTTCTTAATAATTTTTATTATTCAGGACCAAACATAATCTTAAAAAAATAAAAAAATAAAATAAAAAACAAGTTGTATTAAATAACTTGTTTTCTAATTGAAAATTTCAAAAACTATCTATAGTTTGAATACACCTACTATTTTAAAAAAAAAAAAAAAAAATTAGAGTTTCTATATAAAAGTAAAACATCTTATACAAAAATCATATAAATTTATCTCGTATCTTTAATATAAATTTTTACAGATTTTAAAATTATTTTATATAAAAAATAATGAAAATAATGAAGTTGCATTTGTTGAGTATTCTTTTTTGTTTTCTTCTTTTTGATAGTTATTTTAATAGTAAAAATAATGAAATAGCTAAATTATATTTGTTCCTTTCTTTTATTTTATTTTATTTTTTATTAATTATTTTAATAATGTAATTAAAAAATTTTAGTACATCTCTAATTTATAATGGTACAGGAAAAAGAAACTTTGGCACTTAATTAAAATTATTTCTCCAAAATAAGATCTCAAAAGTAAATTTAAATATAAATTTTACACATATATTTATATAAAATACGATATGTTTGGTAATTGTTTTAAAAAATAATTTTATTGAGAATGGTTTTTGGAATCTCCAATATTTTATAAAATGGACACTTGTTTGGAAATTTGAAATATTTTTAAGGTTTTTAAATATGTTTTTAAATTACTTTTTATTTTCAAGGTTTTACTTTTAATCATTACCAATGTTTATATAATTATTTTATAAAACAATTTTTAAAAAATAACTAAAAAGAATTAAAAGATGTTTGAAAACAACCCATTCTTAAAAACTAGGGTTATAACTCAGGCCGGTTGGTTGGTTTGATAATTAATCTAAGTACAACCCGAATTAAGAAATAATAAACTCGAATTCAATCTAATCCAAACTCCTACCTAAGGTACTTAACCCAATCGCAATCCAACCTCATTTTTTTAAGTTTGAATGGAGTTCAAGTTGTTCAATTTAGACTCAGACTGATTAGGTTTAAATTCAGGTTGATTGGGTTAGACTTGAGTTGATTTGGTTATATAATTCAAAATTCATCCATAATATTTTTTAAAAGTTTTTTTAAATGTATTTATATGTAAATTTAAATAATAAATAACAAAAAATTTTAAGATAATAATAAAAAAAATAAACATAAATTTATATATATTTTTTTAAAAATGAAAAATATATAATATAATATAATTTGATATTAAAAAAAAGTAGAAAAGAATATGAATATTCTTACATAAGATGATATATATATATATATATATATATATTATAAATATTATATGAATATTAAATCTGGTTTGGGTTAGATTTAGTAGTGTAAACTTTAATCTAAACCCAACTCAAAATGAGGTAGAATTAAAAAAACCCTAATTTAAACTTGTTCAGACTCTGTAAATGTTGGATTGGGTTCTGATTGGGTCGGATAAACCTGTTAAAATTACACCATATTCAAAACAGAATATAAAAAATAATTCTCTACTTACTGTTGTTATTTTTATTTTTTAAAAGGGAGTAGAAAATTGTTTTAGAAAACAACTAAAAAACGGACAACTTAATTCTGAAAAAGCGTGTGGTGGACTTGTCCTATATTCACACCTAGCGCGACAGGCGCGATTACACTCATAATTGGCTGCCAATCAACTCACCACTCATCACGTCGGAAAGAGTTGAATCAGTCAAGGAAACAAACTTGCATCAAAATAATAGGTTCATGAAGTGGCCCAGAAAATTACGAAAATGCATGTAAAAATGTTGTAAGATTTAGACAGGAAAGTAGAAAAAGCAATGCATCTTCTAATTTCTAAATATAAGGAATTAATTGTCATTTCATATGAAAATACTATCAACTTAACCCGGTTGAATAATTTTGAAGATTATGGTGCCACCTTTTGTCTTTAAGCTTGACCAACCCCAATTTCATCTCCTGTCCTATTATGACATAGGCCCCTATGTTTATTTTGATTGAATTGAATGTGAAATTTGACTTCAAGCATTGTTTCACACAACTTTTTTCCTTTTTTTGCCCTTTATTTATTTATTTATTTTAAATATGTTTCTTTTTATACAATCTATAATAGCCCTCACCTAAAGATAGTCTACTTTTGTAGTTTGGAAATGCAGGAAATAATTGCTATCTAGCTTAAACAATCAGTGTGAACCTTCTGAAATGTTACTTTTGGTCTCGACCTTTAGTCAAACCTGATTTAGCTTTTAAGTACCCTTTTGGTTCCTTTTATTTTTGGCTAATTCATCTAAGTTGTTTCTAACCCGAAACTCTAGGAAAGCTTTTGTTAGTGGAAAACATTTGGATTCTTTTGACTCAAATTTGGAGCCTTGTTTAACTAAGAGCCTCCTTGATCCACTCTTCTCAACCTCATCATATTTTGATTCTCAATACTTGATTTTACATGGAATCTCTACATTAAAAACAAGTTAATTAGCTAATTTGATACGATTCTACAAAGATAAAGATGAAAATATAGAAAATATGTAATAAAATATCAACGTCAATGAACTCATAAAAAGTAAAACGTATTATGATGTTGTAAAACAAATCGGAGAAAAAGGTGAATAGATGGGTCAATCTTTCTCACGTCTAATTTAACATTTATTCCAATTTTTATTTAATTTTTTAAGAGTTTATATTAAGTTAATCAAAAGAAAATTAAATAATCAAGAATAAAAAAAAATCCATCCTAAGAGATATAAGATATACATAGAAAACCTGCTCATAGAGTTGCAATCAAAATTCTATAGATATAAAATCATAGATCAAAGAACCATAAACAAAATCTACTAAATATATATATTCAAAACTTAGGTCTTAAAAGGTTTAAGACTTCCTAGATTAGGGCTTAACAATGGCTATTTCATCAATTAGTTGCATATATTTTAAGTCCCAAAATTAAATATTTATAGAGAAACATAAAAGAATTTTGTGGTATTTGATAAAATTGAAAATTAAGTACTGAAAAATCTTGGTACTAAATTATAAATGTTGAATTAATAAAAACAAAAAAAAAAATGTACTATTTTAGGTTTAAGTGATGAATGTAATTTAATATTTTAATAATACAAATAATTAAAATCTGAAAATGATTCTTTTTCACAAATTTAATCTTATACTTTCATATGGCATGTACGGTTAGCGAAAAAACTAAGAAAAAGAAAAAAAAATTAAGAGAAATCACCCTAGTAGAGGAAACAAAATAAAAATAAAAAAGGAAAGAAAATATCATGAAAAAATATAAAATATTTTCCTAAAACAATTAAGGAAATTTTGAGAAAATGCATTTATTGATAATTTAATAATTGTAAAAGTTATTTACATAATTTTTTTTTTCTTTTGGGAGAATGTTAAGAAATTCGAAAATCGATTTCATTGTCTAGTACTGAACATTTTTTATTTGTACCACAATGCCTTTTGTTTGGGAATTGGAGCCATGCTTCCTATTAATAAATCTCTAACCTTTGGCTTTTTAAATTGACTCAATTATAAAATAAAATATCATGACTTGTGCATCTTGGAATAATCATTTGAAAGTGAATTCTATTGAGGAATAGTCTATTGGGTTAATTTCAATGAGAGACCTGATTTACCTTCAACTATTGGTTTGAAATTTCATTGGTAAGCATTTTTCATAAATTTATTCTGTTTATAAGATTTATTTTTTTTTAGAGGATTTTAGGTAATATATATATATATATATATATTAGATAGGAAAGTTTAAAAAATCTCTAAATCCTAAATTTTATTCTCTAAAAATAAAATTTATATATGAAATATATCTATAGAAATACTAATTAATGAAATTTAAAACTAATGATGGCTTAATGCATTAATACTAAACCTTAAGAGTTTCAATGAAATTAACTCATATATATTACATAAGATCTTTTGAGGCAATTAGAGGCAATTCTAATTGGTTGATAAAAATATATTTCAATTTTTTTTTTTCTTTTATGTTAGTTTAACCCATCTATCATGAAAAGTAAAAAGACATGATAAACTTCCACCTTGAATGTTATTTGGCTTGTTTATACCATATCCATGATTCCTCTTGATTAACTTGTAATCCAACATACAAATTAGTTGGATCCTTCAACCAAGATATATGAGGTGCATTATCCAATGTTTTTAAAATAGGACCGATTATTAAATTAGAAAAGTTTTTTCAAACCAATGGTTGAACCATATCATAAATATATAATTTATATATTATATAAATTTAAAAACATATAATTAAATATTTTAATAATATTTTATTTTTATGGCTAATATATCAAATTATAACATAAAGACAAACATAAATTTATTAAATTTTATTAAATAGAACATGTATAATATTTAAGTTTGAAGATATATTTAAGATGAAAATAAAATTTTAACATTTAATTTTATTTATATGATTATTTACTTTATCATTTTTAATTTTTAAAAAATTATTATATTAATAATTTATTTTATATATTTTCATATTTATAACAATAACATCTTCAAAGGGATGCATAGCTAAGTGGTTGGGCTTTTTTAACTTCTACAACAACTTTAAAAAATAATTATTAAAAAATGGTAGTTTAAAAAATATTGATAGATCTATTGCATTTTTTGCCACATGAAATGTGTCTTTTGAAAATACACCTTATACAGTTCCAGAAAATTGAATTTATACTAAATGTATCTTTTAAAAAGACATATTTCCATAATTAATCAACAAAATCTTATATGTATTAAAGGTGTCTATTGAAGAAATACCTTCCACAAATTGACAAATTTGAATTTATACTATAAGTGTCTCATGAATTTGATTTTATATTGGAGGTGTCTCTTCAAGAGATACCTTTTACAATTCCAAAAAAATTGAATTTATGCTAAAGGTGTCTCTTGAAGAGACACATTCCACAATTCCACAAATTCCAATATATACTAAAGGTGTCTTTTTAAGAGACACCTTCCACAATTTCACAAATTTTTAGTTATACTACATGTCTCTTAAATTTGATTTTATATTGAAGGTGTCTTTTCAAAAGACACCTTCAATAATTCCTAAAAAAATGGATTTATACTAAAGGTGTGTCTTCAAGAGACACCTTCCACGGTTCCACAAAATCCTATATATAATAAAGAAGTCTCTTGAAGAGACATTCTACAATTCTAAAAAAAATGGATTTATATTGAAGGTGTCTCTTCCACAATTTCATAAATTTTAATTTATACTACTATGTATCTCTTAAATTTGATTTTATATTAAAGGTGTCTCTTCAGGAGACACCTTCTACAATTTTACAAATTTTAATTTATATCGATTTTATATTGAAGGTGTCTCCTGAAAGACACCTTTTACAATTCCCAAAAAAATGGATTTATACTAAATCCATAATTAAAAAAAAAATGATTTATACTGAAAGTGTCTCTTGAAGAGACACTTTCCACAATTTCCATACATAGTGGAAATTTTCAAATTTATGTTGAAGGTGTCTCTTGAAGAGACACCTTCCACAAGTAAAAAAAAAATGAATTTATACTAAAGATGTCACTTCAAGAGACACCTTCCACAAGTATAAAAAAAAAAATTGGGTTTATACTGAAAGTGTGTTTTGAATAGACATTTTCCACAATTTCCATATATAGTGGAAAATTTCGAATTTATGTTTTCAAGAGACACCTTCCACAAAAGAAAAAAAAATCTATCTCTTAATTAGTATTACCCTATATACATTATAATCAATATTTTGACATTCAATCCAAAACCAATCAAAACAAGTAAACCAAATACCAATTAAATCAACACCTTTCCAAAATAGTAACAATACAATTTTGTTTAAAATAAGTCCAAAATAGGTAGAATAGTATAAAACTTCTAATCGTTTTAACTAATTGTTTTAACTTCTCCATACATCTCTCATACTTTTGTGGTTGATGTTGAGAACCAACTCTATACTCCAACTCTTTTAAGACCTTATTCTTAAAAATTGTCACTAAAATTGCTCACTACATGTTTAAGACAATATCGATGTTGAGCATGAGGGGGGCTCCATTCAACTGATGGCTTTCTAATAGTAGCATTTATTCCTGCATGGCAATCTGAAATTAGGCATATCCCTTCTCTTTGAGTGACATGACGCCTTAATGTAATAAGAAACCATGACCAACTATCCTGTGATTCCTTCTCCACAATTGCAAACGCAAAAGGGAATATGTGACCATTTGCATCAATTGAAGTAACAATTAAAAGCTTCCCCATGTATTTTCCATATAATAACGTACCATCAATTTTTATAATTGGTCTAGAATGCTTGAACCCTTCAACACTTAACCCAAATGTCCAAAAAACACGCATAAAACGCACGCTCCTAGAAATCCCTCCTAAAGGTATTGTCTTCCAAACAATCTTTGTTCCAAGATTAGTTAGTTGAACAATGTTCGTCCACTTTGGCAATACTTGATAAGATTCATCCCAATCACCAAATACTCTAAGCATTGTCTTTCTCTTAGCTTCCCAAATTCTCTTATAATGGATATCATATCCAAATTTATCCTTCACTATCTAATGCAATGAGCAATAGAGGTGGTGTGATCCCTTTGAACCACATTTTGGATCTCTCTTGCAATCAATGTAAAGTCCAATTGAGAATGATCTTGTGATAATTTAGGATAAACACAAGTGTGAGGACCTGCGTACTTGGTTATCTCAAACATTTCATGGCTTTTACGACGACATGCACAAAACCTCCAATTACATCCTTCTTGCCATTTCTTACATCTTACTGCCCATAACTATGGTTCTAATTCACAAACAACCAAATGTTTATTCCAACATATTGAATAACATTTTACAACATATTGCAAGTCTTCTTTACTCTCAAATCTCAATCCTTTAAACAACTCACTGGACTCATTCCACAATTTGGTACGTGATGTGAGAGACTCAACAGTCATGCTATTTATTGCATCATAATTCAATTGTTTAAACATTGGGGAAGACATTATATGTTGAACATCAACTAAAGAAGCCTTATTTGTTAGAGGTTCATCATCATATTTTTTTCTCATTAATCTCATTCTCATCATAAAATTCCACATCATCATATTCATTTGTAAATGAGATGTCAACATAGTTGTTTGTTGCTATCATAATCGACTGAGTCACGACTGCTGAATTCCCCATCCCCCATTTCGTCATTTTCTACTAAATTCTAGTTCATATCATCAGTGTGCATT
The DNA here is from genome assembly GCF_004353265.1 of Vitis riparia. NCBI lineage: Eukaryota > Viridiplantae > Streptophyta > Magnoliopsida > Vitales > Vitaceae > Vitis > Vitis riparia. The sequence continues at coordinate 7,906,622 of NC_048434.1, read as the reverse complement.
GCCAAATTCCCTTTGTTGGTACTTTCACATCATGACCCATAATTTCATGATCAAATGATGGACTTAGCCTAGATGAATGATTCCTTGGACGTGTCTGCAAGTACATTTCTATAGTATTTGATGGTGGGATTTGTGCTACAGAATGAAACATTAACCTTACATCATCATCATCTTTAATTGGTAATCGTATATAGTTAATGTTCCTATTTCCAATCGGCATAAGAATTGGATATTTAAATATCATGGATAACATCGTCTGAGTGCGATCAATCAACATAATGTGACACAACTTATACTCCAACTCATCATATTTTATTAAATTGTTCACTAAAACACCTTTTTGAGGAGGACAATTGTAACACACCCCATTTGGGCCATCAATTATTTCACCATCCTTGTAACACACAATTGTAATCAAATTATCCATTCAAGTACCTAAGAATAATTAAATAAAAGATATATAAGATTAAATTGATAATAACTAAGAAAAAAAATACAAATAGTAACGATGATGATAATAATAATAATAGTAGTAGTAATAATAATAACAGTAATACTAATACCAATAATAATAGTAATAATAATAATAAATTATCCATAGTTGCCAAGTAATAGAAATATCTAAACATGTCCTAAAAATGAAGTTTGGAAAATTATTATTATTATTATTCATATTATTACTAATAAAAACATATTTAAAAGAAAATTAACTTTTAAAAGGAATAGAATAGTCATTTTCATATGACCATTTTAAAAAATCAACCACTAGTCAACCTTAACCTTGGATTTGATTATATTATTTAGGAAAAAATTATCCACAATTGCCAAGTAATAGAAATATCTAAACATGTCTTAAAAAAGAAGTTTGAAAATTATTATTATTATTATTATTATTATTAGTAATAAAAACAAATTTAAGCAAATTTTAGTTAAATAATTTTTTCATTATTATCAACATTAGTGATTCGTGCCCAGCTGGTGTATGCTCTGTTGATTGGTGTTCAATCAACTGGTGTACTCTGATTTAAGTTCTCATATGAGAGTAATCAACAAAATTTATAAACCTATTTCACCATATACTAGGGTAGCATTAGCTAGCATAGCATAGTGGCCCAAGGATCATCCATAGGGATGGGTTTTCAAATTACAACTGATATTAGTTCAAAAACTGAATTGGTGTTTTTTCTTCTCAAGGTTAGCTTTTAAAAGAAAACATAAGTATGTTTGAAAAGGTTGGTTTTAAGTGAAACAAAAAAATAAAGTAACTAAAATTACTTATAAAGAAAAGTGCTTCTTGGAGTTTTAGATCACTAGGCTCAGGTTCCTTATACAAAAAGGGAGATTCCGGTTACTTGGATTTTTTCCTCGCATTAGGGATTTAACATATAGTTATTTCCCGAACCGGTGTGATACAAATGCTTCCCCTTAATGGGTTCAAACACTAAATCCCTGTCATTGAATCATCTTGCAATGGTCCATACCTCTCACCTAGTATTGGTCATTCAAGGTGATCCTTAACCTAGGATTACCCGTCAAAAGCCTGTAAGAGATAACTAATGAATGTCTCCTGGGAGTCCAAAAGCTTACCAAGTGTTGGATATTCTAGATAATCCTACCTTTAAACCACCTTCCAGAGGCTCGCAAAAGATAAACTAGTGAATCTCAATGGACGGAGACCACTTGCCTTACCAAGTGTTGGCCCAAGTGATTTTAAGGGATTTTAAGTTAACTAAAAAGATAAAAACCATTAACGGGTCACACTTTCTCTTCATTAAAAATTGAAACAACAAAACTTACACTTTTGTATTCAAAACCTTACCTAGCCTCCTTCACTCCAAGAAAACAAAAAGCCTAGCCACTCATCCTTTTGGAAAACATCCTCAAAGTTTGATTTGCTAGAAATAAAAATAAAAGAGAAAAAAAAATAAGTAGGTAAGGCAAAGCAGAGCTGTGTATTCCTTTCTGAAAAACTATACAAAGTGTTGTCTCCGAGAAAAACTCCCGAGCGATCTTTTAAAAGAAAATTACAATGAATATTATATAGAGAGACTATGCACACCTCCTGCTAACTTCCCAACCAAGAAAACTTGTCATTGGTGGATTACAAGGAGAAAATAGGGATTTACACACAAATATCTGAAGATAAATATCAAACAGAGTCGATGCGCAAATATCTCAAATTACAGGTGGATTTCGCAAGTTCAAATGCAACTTGCGAAAATTTTGCAAGTTGAAATTATCCATTTTGCAAGTTGTGAAATTGTCTTGAAACTCATCATCTCTCTATCTTGTTGTGATTCCTTTCCCCTTCCTACTTCGCAAGTTGCGAAAATTTCGCAAGTTGGATTCCACAACTTGCGAAATTGCTAGATGGTTGATTTCTTCTGTGCTTTTCTTCCTTGCATCCTTGTTTGGCTTTAGCAAAAGGTTATGAAGCTCCAAAGCTTAGTTTCTTCATGAATTTGAGCTTCAACTTGGTTTTCCATGAACTATACAAAGATCTCCCTCATTCTTGGATTGCTTTGGTGATAAAAAAGCTATCAAAAACACCAAAACTTAACACAATTTGATTAGAAACGATTGCAAGGGTCCTTAACATGCCAATTGAGTTAAAAAGGTAATAACTACTACTCAAAAGTGTTTAAAAGAGTTAATTACAAGCTATAAAATAGCACTTTTTGAGTAGCAATCACTTAGTAAAACTAAATTTATTTTTATTAATATTATAACTATTATTATAATTATTTTATTAATAATAATAATAGTAATAATAATAACAAAGCAAGATCTATCATAAACTCTATTTATATTTTTATGATAATAATAATAAATTTTAGCTAAATTTATTTGATAGTCTAATATCATAAACTTGTTTTAAAGTGCAAAATAATAACCCAAAAGGCAAGACCTAAAAACTGAAACCAAGAATAATTAAAACATCTTCTTCAATGGTAAGAATATTTCCCTAAATACATAAATCTGAACAAAAAAATGAATAGCAAGCTATATTATGGAAAATTTGCATAACCAATACAAATAAGGATGACATGTCCAACATACACATTGGAAACTTTCATTCCAAAAATCAAAACGGAATCAACTTTTCATTATTTTAAAAGTCCAGAACTTACAAATAAGCATTTTTTTTATATCATTTTTTTTTAATAAATTTGAACAGGAAACAATTCATTCAAACTTCTAGCTAAATACGCAATTTCTACATAAGCATTCCTAATCCTAATATAAACTTTACAATTTTACAAATAAAAAATAAACAACAAAAATTGCGCATTACCACTTATTCTCATTTTTCTCATCTTCTCCTCTTCTTCCCCTTAAAATAAAAACTACAACTTTCTTAACAACTTAACAAAGCCACAATACCAAATAAAAATTTAAAAAAAAAAAAAAGAACAAAGAAATAAATAAAAAAAAACACACACAAAAACTCACTCTTGAAGGCCTTTCCTACGTCTCCGAATCTCTAATCACATTCCCTTATACATTTTGTTTTTTCTATTTGAATCGTTATTTTGCCTAGGGAACAGTCGAATGATGGATGGTTCTACAGTTGTCGGTAAATCGTTGTTCAAACTTTCATGTTTTTTTGGGGAAGAAGAAAATAAAATGAAGGAAATGGGTAAGGGGGAAAGAAATGGGGAAGAAATGAATGGAGTTTATGTCCAAAATAATCCATTTGTTGAAAAAAATAAATGGTAAGAATAGTACTCATCTCAAAATATTTGTCAAACTAATCTTTTGTATTCATGTAAGCACCCACATAGATGTTTTTTTTCTTTAGTGTAAAAAACCACATTTGGTAACTATGGTTTTAAAAGTTTCAGAAATATCCTTAAAACCACAGTTAGTAATTGTGGTTTCAAAATTATTTTTAATTCACACCCATTTTAATAGTATTGTGATTTTAATATTATTTTTAAAATATTCTTTATCACAATAACCATTAAAAAATATTTTTGTCATAATAACCATAAAACCACAGTTAGTAATTGTGGTTTTAAAAATATCATAAAAATCATAGTCACAAACGATGGTTTTAAAATTTTCTTTAAAACCACAGTCATAAACTGTGATTTTATAATTTTCTTTACCACTACAATTAGAGGGGAACTCATGTAACCATAACTAAAAAAAATATGAGATTTTAGAACTTTATTTTATTTTTATTTTTTTTAGTATAAATTATGGATGTACCAAAATTTCTTAACGATGTACCAAATTTCCTTAAAGTTCATTTCGGAGTGGGGCAAATTTTTTACTATTTTCCATTGTCAGTTTAAAATTATTTTTTTGTACAAATTATCCTTAATAAATTTTTTCGTTACGACTGTTTTATATATATATATATATATATATATATATATATATATATATCTTTATTTTTTTCATATTTTCCTTGAAATTTTGAGAAAATAATTTGGTCTACATGCATTCCCATAAAAATTTATATATTTATGGTAAATAAAATATTTATTTGTTTTACAAATTTTTTTACATATGAATTAAAGAAAATTATTTATTCATATTGTTTTTAAATTTTAAAATAACTAAACAAATTGTTTATATTATTTTAAAATTTTATATTTTCATATGAAAATTAATGCCAATTATTATGATTTTAGGTTATTCCTTATTAAGTATGATTTGAACTTATGTCTTGGTTAAAATGTATAATTTTTTAATTATAGGAAAGAAAAATAGGTTATGGTTGTAACAATTTGTTTAGTTAGAATTTCTTTCATTTAGACTTTAGGATGCATTTGAGTTTTATTTATTTAAATTATCAAAGAAACAGGTGAATAACATAACATCACTAATTTGAATTAACATTTTATATAACCTTAAATGTATGAACCAAAGTATTATAGTTCTACAAACATGAAAAAAGCTCTCAATGTGTCTCACATGATAGAATCTTTCTCTTTCGTTGTAAACATCTATGGTAGATGGTCATATTTGTTGTATCCATCTGTGCTATCTGAAAAGTCTCCATCTCTATAGACTGTGACACGTCATCTACATGAGCTGTCGAGTCAAATGGAACTGACGGAGGTAGAACTCGTTGTACACGTGGAGCTCGATGTCCTCTAGGTACTCGTACATGTAATCGTGCGGCATGAGTTGTCCCCTCAAGAAAAGGTAAAGGTGCAATGGACTCTGTAACTGGTGGAGGTGCAATAGACTCTGTAACTGGTGGAGGTGCAATAGACTCTGTAACAGGTAGGGATGCAATAGACTCTGCAACAGGTGGGGGTGCATCCATTGATATAGATGGTTGGGATGGAGGTGGAGATGGAGGTGAAAAAGTCTATATATATGTAACATGAGGGAAGAAAGGTAAATCTAATGGTATAGATGACTCAACAGGAGTAAGGATAGATGGTATGGTAGTCTCAGGTTGAGATGAATGGGCTGGTATGGATACATCAGGGAGAGAGAGTGGCGACTCTAATGATACAAATGGCTAAAATAGAGGAAAGGTAGATGTGACTGGTGGATGTGAGGGTTGTACCAAAGTAGATGCTAGAGGTACATGTCAGTGACTAGCTCAACGATCACCTCTCCCCCGACCTCTAATGAGTGGTACCCTAATAGGTGTAATCAATGATAGTGATCTCATGGATGGCCCTGAAGATGTGGATGGCTCTTGTGTCGAGTGTATGCAATGGTCCTCTCCTATAGCAAGTAAAACATCAATAGCAATTTGGTGAGTTTCCTCCAAATCATTTGAAATAGCCATCTGCAATACGATAGTGATCTATATAAGAAATGAAACATGAGGCATTTGCACATAATTTAAGTTTAACATTCATCAAAAAATGGTTTTGTATCTCAAATGGTCTCACCAATAACTCAATAGCAGAAGTTGTACTATGGAACCTCATATGATCTCTATGAAAAACAGGTGTGATCAGGCGTCGAGTGATACGTTGATACCACTACATATATGCTCAAAAGTAAATTGATTTTGAACATTACTAGTACCATCATTTTCACCAAGTAACAAAGGTATGCAATTACCAATTGGTGAATTCATTTGTAAGTTAATCGGTACTTGGTCAACAAATAACTCAACTTCATCCATCCCAAATCTGTTATGCATTTCTAACATTCGAGCTACACCACTATCATTCTTTACTGGGCAAGGTTGGAATTTATTCCCTCTTTTCATAGGATACTTACAACTAAGAATTAATTGAAAATGTTTTCTATTGATGTCAGTGACTGAGTATATCATTTCCAGCAGTTGTTCATATGTTGTCCCAAGAGGCACATCAATAGGTTCAACCACAACTCTATCCCCAACATAATCAACATCGGTTTGTGTTCTCACTATTTTCCCATTACAAAAACAAACTATTGTCACCGATAAATTAGACATAGTTTACCTATAGAAGAAGCCAAAAAATCAATTTCATTTTTAATCACAAAATTACACAATAGAAAACATTAGTAATAACATCAATTTGTACTGAAATAACAAATAACAATAATAGGGTATGCTATTAACAATAATCAAATAACAAATAACACCTTAATATCCAAATAATTCAATGTTTTTTGTTAATAATATTTTCTTATTATTTATTACCATTAAAATTGAATAAAATATTGTTATTTTTCCATTAACAATTAAAATGTCATTGTTTAAGCTACCCATATTAAGTGGAAAAAAAAATTAATTTGTTCAAAATTTGATTTTATATAAGTTTCAAAAATGGATGTAAAGTGTACATATTCAGCATTATTAATAGTTACGACTATAAATATTTTAATATTTTCCATTAAAATAATTAAAAAAGAGAAAGCGGAATAGACATATTAATACACTTTTGCTTATATTTGGTTAAATTTTTAATTTTTCTAATTTAATTAAATTTTTACAATTTATAATTTAATAAGTTAAATTTTAAGTAAAAACTAATATTTTCTATATATTAAATTTGTTTTTAGCGTTATTTCTTATTTTTTATTTTTTATTTTTGTTAATAATTTAACATTTTGGTAATGGTTTTACATGTAATTAATGAAAGTTTTATAAAATGTAACATTAATAATAACATTTTTAAAATATAATTTTGATTTGCTTAAAATGGAGGACTAAGTGTTTTTTTAGATTTTTTTTTTTTTTTTTTGCAAATATTTCACATTTTCATACAATATCATTCCAAAGTCCATTTTTAAGACTTATTACCAATTTAATAAATTTAAAATACTTGAAAAAATAAATTAAAATATACCCAATAAGGCCATTTTTAAATCATGTTTGGTTGAGTTAATAAAAAATGTTTTTTATAACATTTAAAACAAAAAAACATGTTTAGAAGTTGGCTTTTTTAAACAAAAAAAAATTAATGTTTTCTTCATAACTCTTCTCTATTTATAGAAAAAAAAATATAAATAAAAAAAATTCAACAAAATATAATAATAAGAGGGTGATGGATTTGAACGGGAAATCATATTACATTTTTAGTTTTTATTTTATTTTAAATTTTGGTCATATATTTTTATATTTTAATTACAATAAATAAGAAGATGAAATATTTTAATAATAAACAAGTAAATATCATACTAAATGAGGATTAACGATAAGGTAATCAATTTCAATAAATGGTTAGATTTTTTAATAAAAATAAAAATAAATAAAAGGTTATAATTCAAATTTAAAATGTTTGTAACACTCTAAATTGATTGTAGAAACATTGGATACAAATATTTAAAGGAAATATTGACAATTATGTAAAATCAGACATATTTTATTATTTTAAATATTGGTATAAAATATTATTAATTAAAGGATTTATGATTTATAAGAATATTTATTAATCAGATATATTTATTTGAAATTTTCTTAACCATTTGCCTTTTTTATCTCCAATTTTTTACTAAATCTTATCCCTCCAACATCCTTTCCAATTATTCAAAATTTTAAAATAAAAAAATTAATTTGTTTTAAACATAAAAATAATTTGATAATTAAATTAATCTATAAATATAAAGCCTTTTCAACATGTTTATTTATTTATTTTTTTAAATTATATTTTCTTTGATTAACTTAATATTTTAAAGGTAAAATAAATTATATCCATTTTTCAATTAATTTTTATAATTTTAAAATTTTAATATAAAAATTATTTGTTTAATCATTTTTTATTTTCCTTTTTTTAATAAAAAAAATTAAAAATTAATCATTATTTTTTTTAGAAAAAAAAAACCCCTTTTCAACCCCTTACCTTAATTTTTCACTTACGCTTCTTCTTCATCTTCAAATCTCTTTCATTCGTCTCTCTTCTCACGATCTCTCCCTCTCGTTCCACACTCCTCTCTACCTCTTTCATTGCTCCATCAAATCATCCAATTGGATCAGTCCACTCCGAACTCGAACCCATCATCGCCCAAATTTGAAAACTACCCAAACCCTCAAAGTACAGAAGCCAGCCATTCCACCGCCCAAATTCGAAATCTACCCAAACCCTCAAAGTGCAAAAGCCAACCATTCCACTGCCCAAATTCAAAATCTAGTCAAACCCCCAAAATACAAAAACTAGCATAAAGCAACCGCGAGACTCTGTAGGTGTTTTTTTTTTTTTTTTTTGAATGGTTTTTTTGTTCTCCACGAGTGTTTCTTTTTTTCTTCTCCATGATTTTTTTGTGTTTTTTTTTCTTCCGTTCACAGTGTAGAAAACACGAAAAACAACTTGAGATTTTTAAATTTTTTAATGTTTTGAAACAGCTTTCTCAAGAACAAAAAACAATATTCGGAAACAAAAACCAAACAAGCCTTTAAATTTTTAAAAATTTCAAAGGTTGTTTTTAATATTTCATTTTCCTCCGTTTGGTTAGTGAGAAAGCTAAGGAAAATGAGAGGAAAAAAACTCATGAACCACTTTGTTAAAATGCTTCAAAAACTTACCTAGCCATTGCAAGACGTTGCTAGTGGAGCTACCAGTGGGAACCGCAGATGGTGAGAGTCGTAGACGTGAGAAAAGAAAATAATAGTTAGGGTTTAGATAAAAATAACTTTGTTGAAGGGTTTCATATGAAACAATGGGTCTTCAGAATAAAAGTCCGCTGAATGGAAAATAAAGTCAAACATGGCTTGATGATGTGGATTGCTGATGTGGATTCAAAAGACTAGTTTGAAAATTAGTTTGAAAGATGCATTACTTTGGTGGTTTTTTTTAAAGTAAAGACTACTTTGGCTGCAAACTCAAAGGAATGACTATGGCATAAGAATAATTTGGGGAAATGACAAAAGGAAATATCAGCTTTCTTCATTTGGAAAAATGAGAAAAGAAATGGAAGGAAATTTGGTTTTTCAAAGTGTGTCAGTCCACATAGAGCTTTCTTCGTTTGTAAGAATAGGGAAAATAAATGGAAGAAAATTTGGTTTTTCAAAGTGTGTATGTCCACTTCAACAAAAATGGCGGTAGATTTGGAAATACTTTCCAATTTACCATATTTTACAAATTTTATTTTTAAAAAGTTGTACTTTTATCAAAAATCGACTAAGTGGTTAGCCTTTGTTTTACTGCTTGGAGGTCCACGGACACAAAGTCTCTTTTATTATCTTTAATTTATAATCAATCCCACATCCCACATTGGAATATTTGACAAGTTGGTTGATGGAATGGGTTATAGGCCTTAGAAGGCTAGTTGGACCAATCGCGCCTAGTAGTTAGTGGATATTGTATAGCATTTTGGTTGGTTTTAATTTATAATCAATCTCACATCCCACATCCCACATCGAAAGATTTCGTAAGTTGATTGATGAAATGGGTTGTAGGTCTTGAAAGGTCAGTTAGGCCAATTGGGCCTGGTAGTTTGGTGGAGATCAATGTTTTCATAATCGGACCGGTCATTAAACCGAAAAAGTTGTCGGTTCATGGTTCACTGGTCGCACCAACGATCGAACCGCTGACATCATAAATATATATATTATTATTTTATATATTATTATAGCCGGAGATAGGAGGAGAGATGAGGGATAAAGGGTTCACAGCCGGGCAGGGGGGCTTTACAACCTGGGGGAGGGAAAGAGAGGGAGGGCTTAACAGCGGCAGGGGGGGCTTGCAACGGTGTGGGGGAATGGGGCAACACTGTAACAACAATGGGAGGGAGGTTTTGCAAGACTTCCAAGTTGTCGGTGGGAGTTGTCCCGGCATGGGTGTCATGGCATGTTAGAGGATGACAACTTTTGCAATTTAGACTGCAAGAGAGAGGGTTTTGAAGGTGTTTTTATATCCTCCAAAACGACGTCATTTTGATACTGTAAAAATAAAATAAAATAAAATATAATAATAATAATAATAATAATAATAATAATTATTATTATTATTATTATTATATTATTATTATTATTATTATTATTATTATTATTATTATTATTATTATTTATTATTATTATTATTATTATTATTATTATTATTATTATTATTATTATTATTATTATTATTATTATTATTATTATTATTATTATTATTATTATTATTATTATTATTATTATTATTATTATTATTATTATTATTATTATTATTATTATTATTATTATTATTATTATTATTATTATTATTTATTATTATATTATTATTATTATTATTATTATTATTATTTATTATTATTATTATTATTATTATTATTATCATCATCATCAAACCGTCCAATTCACTAGTCGGATCACCGATTCAACTAGTCTGATTCCAATTCAACCTATTTTCGGACTAATTGACTAGATCAGACCGAAACCGTGACCGGCCAATCCGGTCTAGTTTGATTCTTAAAACCATGGTGGAGTATAGCATTTTGGTCCAAAATAATACTTGTCTAGTTCTTAGAGAATCAGTTGGACCGTTGGCTAGGACTATTCCACACCGGTCCAAAGAGAAAGTGACACAATTTAGTGAACTAAAGCGGAAAAGCCAATCAATGATTTTTACAAGACCCTTATACACTAGGAATTCACAATACCACTCACTTTTTATTTTTTAAAATAATTTAAAAATCAAATAATACACTTCTTAATACCATAAATTTATGAATAAAAATTGATTTATAATGATTCTATTATTTATTTTTTGCACATAGTTACACTTTTATAAAATTTTCCATTATAAAAATAAACTTTAAATCAAGTGACATTTTGTATTGAATTTATTAATGAGTTTAAGAATTTTTTAAAAATAATTTAGAACTCAAAAATAAATCTAATCTGTTAGCCCAAGGGTTCTCCTAATCAGATTTTGATGATAACAAACCATAGTTAAGTGACTAATTAGAATGGTAAAGAATCTCAAGTATAAATTCGGAAATTCATCAAAGGACCAAATGGATACAAGATTGAGACATTTGGAAGACTTTTAATCATAGGAAACAAATGTAAGATGAATGCATGGGTGCACTTAGGGTTTACATATATTTTTATGCATCTTTGGAAAACTCGGTTTGTTCTTTAAAGTTGTAATTTTATTAAAACCCGAGTTTTATCAAATGTACCTTAGGCAAAACATTTCAAAATTGGCATATTAATTTACCTAAAGACCTTGCCTAAGTGTTAGAAAAGAAAAGAAGTGAAAAAGATAGGTTTTTGGGGCCAAAATGTTAAATCGGTCGAGGCTCTGGCCAACCGGCTCAACCGGTTGGGGAACCAATCAACTAGTTGCCCTTGTCCAGTCGAGTTCCGGTCGAGGAGTGTCAAAAACACTCTCTCTCATCCAGTAGCCTTCCCTTCCCGGTTAAGGTTCCCCTCTCCTGGTCAACCTCCGATCGAGGTCCGATCGAGACAACGGTAACCTGCCAAAGCATTAAATGCTCCAACGACTAGTGAATCGGTCAACCCCCAACTCGACCGATTGAGGCTGCTTTTTGTTGTTCTTGGCTCCCAAGCTTAGAAACCTATAAATTGAGAGCTCCACTCATTTATGATAGAGAGAACACTTGAAATCAATTGTCTACCTACTTGTTCTTACCTTAAAAACTCTCATTTCCTTCTTAGTGCATTAAATCCTCACTTGCATATCTTTTAGTGCACCCTTGTAAGTCATCCTAGCTTTGTTTTGTATTTAAGCTATCATTGAGCTAGATTGAGGGAGTCATTCTTATAAAAACTGTGTTAAAGCCTTCAAGAGGTTTGAATCTTGAAAAGATTGTGTAAGAGCCCATTGGAGTCGGAATCCAAGTGTAAGAAGATTGGAAGCTTGGTTGAAGTTTCAAGTTAGTGGAACTCTCATTCGGTTAGGAGATTGAGGAGAGTGGACGTAGGCAAGGAAGTGCCGAACCACTATAAAATCTGAGTTTGAATTCCCTAACTCTATCTCTTTATTTTTTATTATATTATGCTTAAATTTGTTGTATTGAAAAACCCAATTGACCCCCCTCTTAAGTGTTTTTCTTATTTAAGCATAGCCTTTATTTTCTCATAATCATTGAAAAAAAAAATAAGAGAGGAAAACTAATCCAATTAATTATAGATTAAATCAAAACATTCTAAAATATTATGTTCAAAATTGAATATTAAATATGTGCATATGTCATAAAAAACATGGTTCATTTATAAGTTAAAAAAGTAAAATTTTATCCATTATTCATTTTAAATAAAATACTATTGACAATTAGTATCATTCATTTTTAACCAAATATTTATATATATAAAGATGTTAATATCTTTATGTTTTTTACATATAATAAAATAGTATATTTTCTACTAAAAATATCATTTATGATTTTTATTATAATATTTTTATTTATGTTTTACTAAAAACTATTTATTTTTTAATTTATTTTTAATTAAAAAAGTATTTTCATTTTCAATAAGACTTCAATTAAATTTAATTAATTAATATTATATAAATTGAATTTAAAATATTTTTACAAAATAAAAACAATTTAAAAAAAATATCCAAACAAGTCTTTTTTTTTTTTAATCCTTTTATAAAACTTTCTAAATATCTTTATTTTAATAAAATATTTAAAACTTATTTTTGGTTCTTTAACTTAAAAACCATTTCTCAAAACAAGCATAATAAATTGTGGTCAAACATGAAATTAAAAAAAATTAATCAAAATACTTATTTGACTTATATTATAAATAAATATTAAATTATTTTTATCTTTTAGTAATTTTGTTTCAGTAGAATAAAAAAAATGTTTTATAGTTAAACAAATTATTTATCTTTAACTCATCCATAGTTATAGATTTAATTTTAATTTTTTTAATAAGATTTAACTTGAATTTGATTTCATATTATTATAAATTAAATTTATAAAATAAAAAGTAAGACATTATTTTTAAAAACAATACAAATTCTTTCGTTTAAAAAACAATTTTTTAAAACATCTTATCAAATACTCTTGTTTTTAAAAAATTTTAAAAAATAGTTTTTTATTCTTTATTTTGAAAACAGTTTTTAAAAACAAATTTTAAAAAACACTTCCAGACGTCCTAAGTTTCGGTCTGTGGGTTGTGTTTTATGTCTACTAACAAACTGTGAATGATATATTACATATATTCGTTTTTGCAATAGTGGATAAGTTCAAAACACATTTCGTTTATTACATTAGAAGTTACATTATTTGGCCTTTTTATATTCTTCCCATATGTAAGTCTGGTGACTTAAGAAAGCTTGGCGCATCCTAAATGGAAGCCCATATGCTTTACTTTGTATAACTGCTGCTTTTTCAAAGGATTGTCACACCTTTTGCCTATTTATTAATCCACCCTTGTATATGTATAAGGATTTTAGTTGCAGCCTCTTGGGGCGAACCCAACCCTCCCTTCAGCGTCATCGTACACCACATGAATTGTTTTTTGCTGCACATTTCCTATTATGGCCACTTCATCATCACCACTGTTTCCGGCAAAAGCCAGGCAGACTTGTGATGCCTTAAAAACATAAAAGATCCCTTCTGGAGCTAAGTCCATCTCCGCACCACCACTGAAGTATAGAATGATCTTGGGTACTTTCACAGTCTTATATTTGCTAAGGTCATAGCAAGTGTCAAGTATAGAAACTCCCTTTACCCTTGGATAATCGGACATCAGTTCCCGGAAAACTTTCTGAACACTAGAGTATACTGTTGGGGGCAATCGACTTATGACTGTCCCCGAGTCTATGATGGTGCCTGCTGTGGAAAACACCGATTTAGGTATCGGTAATTTGCGTTCATCAACGCTTATCCCCACCATGTCCAGGAAGTAAAACGAGGGGTAGTTTGAGTTCACCTCAGACGGGGTAAATTTCACTGCTTTAGAATCTCCATCTCCACTTCCAAAGGAAAGATATCCGGTTGAGCTGCTGGAAGATGGGAGGCAGTAGGAGAAAACTTTGCCATACTTTTGAGCTGTCTGAGACACAAGGGATAGAGGATTACGCGCTAATCCCAGCAACCCTGCTGTGCCACCAAATAGACCACGGTTATATTGGCCACACCCGAATTGGAAATTATTGAACACATCTGTGGATGTCAAGGAAAGCTTTTCTTTAGCAAAGAATCCAATAGAGTAGGACCCGTCACCATATTGTATGCCGTAAAGACAAGTGGAGGATGAGCAGCCGGGAGAGTTGCCGGTGGCAGACTTGAGTTTTTCGCATGATGGTGAGTCACAAGAGACGTTAGAGTAAGAGAGGGATGTGGAGGGGTCGAAGATGTGTTCTCGTTGTTGGTAACAATACCCTACACAGGGCTCACATTGAGTCCAAGTGAGGTCACTTCCAGTGTCAAATATGAAAGTGAGGTCTCTTTTTGGTGAGCCAAGGCCTACTGTCACTACATAGTTGCCTGATCCGAGTGTGCTTGCGGACTTGCTTGGGAGGGTGGCCTTAGAGGCCTTTAAATTGCTTCCACCTGCAAGGTTCTTGGCTAGCCTTGATTGAATTGAGGCGACGCGAGACTTGTCTTGGGCGAGTATCTGGGTGTGAGAGGGAGAATTGGCCTTGTGTGGTCTGAGTTTCGAACATGGTCCGTGTTTGTGAACCACTTCTAGAGATGCCCTTTGGTCATGGCCTAAAACAAATTGCCATCCATCACAAAATATTGACACATGTAGATATTCAGTGGCTTCCCTATTCAATCTAGCTACCAGTTTTCCTTTTGTAATTGCACTCTCCTGCTTATAATTTTGTTTGTTTTGAATGCATGCAAGTAAAAGCCAAAATCATTGGGTAGACAAGTTTGTTCCCATATGAGAGGAAAAGTTCTATGGATTCCCAATTTTCTTTTTCTGTTTCCGGTTGCATTCTTTTGTTGAAATATATCATAGATTGCATTTTGTTCCCTTTAAAAAGGTAGAAATAAATAAATAAATAAATGGCATAATTTCTTAATTACTAATAAAGCTAAAGTGATGTTTGTTTCCTTAACTTTTTACTTAAAGAAACTTGCTTTCGGGTTTTAGATAATTTTTTATTATTATTTTTATTAATTTATTACTCATGTTTTAAATTTCTAACTAAATAAAAAAAAAGTAAAAATATTTAACTTTTTAAATGTTAAACGTAATCTATTGGTTTTTCGTTACCTTTTAATACGTAATAAAAATAAAATATTAAAAAACAAACAACTTAATACTTAATATTATTAATTAAAACATATTTAGTTTTAAATCCTATTTAAAATTAAGTAAAAAAACAAAAATCAATATTTACTTTGAAATAAAATTTAAAATTAAATATAAAAAAATTAACAAAGAAACAAACATCACCTAAATGCATTTATATATATCTCAGAAATTAACTTCTAATGCAATTCTGTCGGCACTTGTTTATATAAAATTCATAGAGAATCAGTGCTTCAAATAGTGGAATAGTCTATGAATCAGTGCTTCAAATAGTGGAATAGTGAATCAGCTGGAACCATATAATTATTGATAGCATCATAACCTCTTATCAATGAATATGAATGAGAGAGATGGAGATGAATATTGTGTGTGAGAGAGAGAGAGAGATGAATCTGAATGAGAGAAAACCTTTGGGAGAGGGGCTGCAAGCACTTGATGGCATGAGAGAAGTGATAAGAACATTGTGATGAGTGGGTTGGACATGGTGGCTCTCTGCACTCTCTCTTCCTTCAAAAGCAAAGCCACTCTTCAAGGAAAGAAGGGAAGCATACAGCAGAAACCTCAAGAGGCAGATGGTGGAAATGGGAGTGGCCATCAAATTAGCTCTCAGGCTCAGCTCCATCAATTATGTTCTCACAAGCACTTCACTGTCTGAGCCTTTTAACAAGAACCATCCCCTATATATAGATTTTTAAGTCTTTCCTGCCATCTATTGTGACTTTATAGTGGTTCTCATTCACAATCCAACCCCATTAATTTATGATATAAATAAAAATTTGAAAACAAAGAGGACAAATCAATACTCAACAGGTGGCACTAGGTGCCATGCATGCCCTTATGTAGTCCACTTTTGCTGCATTGATGTTATTTACAATTTCTTCTTCCCATTTCACATTTATATTATCATGAGTAAATTTCACCTTTCACTTTTCATATATATTATGGATAATGATGAAGAAAAAACATTTGAGTTTAACTTCAAAATTTATTTTTCTTCTTTGTTTACTACATTTTCTAAGAACCAAAAACTAAGTGCATTTCAATGCTATATGTTTGATTCTCAAAAAGTTTAAAATAAAAAGACGGGGAAAGAAAATAAAGAAGAAAAGTTTAAAAAAAAATAAAAATAAATTTAAAATTAATAAATTATTATTATTATTATACACTTCAAACTCTTTTCATTTATTTGGTGATTCTATATAAAAATTAAATAATTTAAAAAAATATTAATTTTTTATTCATTTTAATTATATTTAACATTTTTTCGTATTTTTCATAATACAATCAAACATAAAATAAAAAATAAATCATTTTTTAATATTTTTTTTTTCTTAGTACTTTTAGGACACCAAACATAATCTAAATATCCACCATTTCGTAAAAGGAATTTCTATTTAATTTTCTGATTTTGTTGTCCTTAATTTTTCTAACTTCCAAGCTTGATATTCATATATCAAATTATTTACCAAAAATAAAAGGAAAGATAAGTAACTTCAAAACTTGGTATTTATGGATAAAATTTAGTAAAAAAGAAAAGGAAAAAAAAACCATTAGTTGTATATATGGAGAAAAAAGCACCATTCCTAGAAGCATTCTAACAATCTTTTCCTCTGCAATAGTCTTTCTTATTCTAAATTTTACACCTCAAAGTTCAAAAAACCCCACAACTAATGGATGGACCAAAATGTGAGAGGTAGGATCTATATATTCATTATTTCATTGAAAATGAACAATATTGATGTGCTTTTCTAGATCCACGTTCACTATATGGCCACAGCTTCATGGAAAGTCCACGAGGCCACTAACATGTCCACTTCAAATTTCCATGCATTAACTGGGGTGACCCATCACCATTGGTGAGATTAGGTGCTTAGCCCACCTAATTCATGGCAAGACCCACTTCCACTTACCACCCCTCAGTGCTATTGAACCAACCGTCCTCTATGATATTCGTACAGCCAATGATAGGTGGTGTTCAAAGGAAATCAAAATGCAAATTCATAATATCATTTTATTTTATTATTTTTTTAAGCTATAAAAGCAGGTGTTGGTATTTTAAAATGTTTTAATTGTAATACAAAATGATTGAAGGAGGTAAGCAATCGGGTTGGACGGAAACATTTGTCAGGCCACTGAGGAGGTGGTGATGAGTGACGATAGATGGAAATGAATGGCCTGAGAGGTGCGGCGACTTGACTACATTCATATTGTGGGAGGCCGGGAATCAATCATGCTTGGAATAATATACATCTCGGTGGGCGCGGCACAAAGACACATTTCATTGGACGGTAGTGGATGAAAGATGCTCTCTTTCCTAGACAAAGACTGGTTGTATTTTCTTTGGCAGTATATGATCCTCATCTGTTGATCGTAATATCAAATACGGATCTAACTTTGGTTGATTCCCTCATGTATCCAAGAACTCACGAAATTATTTGGGTTTCTTTAATTTATGCAGAATAATAATAACTTTAATTTCTGAAAAACAATTGTATAAAAATTTAAAACTCCACCTTAGAGGTGTGTTGGGAGTCCAACATTATACAACATAGTTTTTCCTGCTGTCCAACTAACTATCTTGTGTAGAACATGCTATAAATTTTGAGGGATCATCCAAACTGCAGCCCCAGAATGTGAAGACTAGCAAAATTCTTCAGATTGTAACATAACTCTTCAAAGTCAATATAGAGTACGACTAATCCCAGAATGATACAATAACAATAATAATAATAAACAAGTGAGACATCAAACATTGAACCACAAAATTTTAAGATCAAAGGGCCACCTACTTTTTAAAAAAGAGATTCATAAATAAATATCCGTAATTAGCGTCTACAGAACACTCACTCCTGATCCAAATCAAAAGAAAGCACCTCCTCTGAGACGTCCAACAGCTCCTCAACTTCAACTTCCTTAGCCTCGTACTCCTCTTCCTCGTCACTGGCTTCACCATCCCTGAGCCTCTGCCTCTCGGCTTTCTCTTCCTCATGCCACCGCTTCCAGTCATTGACCCACCTTTCCCATTCATCCTTCAACATCTTCCGCTTCTCACGATCCTGCTCACTTAATAACATAGAGACATCCTGGTCCTCTGCCTCATACTTCTTACTGTACTTTTTCAAGTTCTTTGCTATCTCTTCCTCTTTCTCGGGACTCAAGAAGGATGGTGGTCGTGGACGCCACAAGAACTGTAAACATCAACAAAAAACAGGCTTCCTCAGATCATTAGATTATGTAACACCATGTGATCTATTGAATTCGGAATTTTTTTCTACACCATAATTGTATGTAGAAATGTCAGTTCCATGTAAAGAACATAAAACAAATGATGTTACAGATCGTCATCGAGACAATTATGGTGTTGCTTCTTTCATTTCAATGACAGGTAAAAAATAATACCATAATAAAAATAAGTAAATTAATGTTTAAATTCTGTGATGATTTATAAAATTGGTA
Source organism: Vitis riparia (assembly GCF_004353265.1). Taxonomy (NCBI): domain Eukaryota; kingdom Viridiplantae; phylum Streptophyta; class Magnoliopsida; order Vitales; family Vitaceae; genus Vitis; species Vitis riparia. The sequence continues at coordinate 7,887,592 of NC_048434.1, read as the reverse complement.
AAAAGGTGAACAATAACATTAAATATGTTCATTTTCCAACATTATCCACTTGTACAATGTAATGGTAACTTGTTGTCAATAACCATTATGACAGCATCAAGAGAAAGACCATTTAAACCCAGGAGTTAATATTATAATTCATCTTACCTGGAAGAAGTGATCCTTTAGTATCCGATACAGGAGCTTGCCGTTGAAGGACCATATGTTGAAGCCATTTTCCATCTCATGAACTGAAGTAACTGAAGTTGCAACATACCTAAAGATGCAAAGAGTTAAATATCACAGCCAAGATACAAGCAATAGAACGAATGACTAAATTCCTTCTGATTACAGGAAATCGAATTTTTAAGGACAAGATAAATATTGTAAGATAACTGATATTTCATTTAGAAAACAAAACAATATAATAGTTCTCCCGAAACTACCTTCCTGTAGGATCCCATTCAATATCTGTAGCCATGAAATGTTCAGCAGTTGCCATGGTTTCAAGCTCATCAACATTGTAAAATTCCAACTGTCCATTGAATCCCTTCAGCCCTGCAAGTATGATATAGCGACCAGCTGGTGACCAGAAAAGGGCATTTGCCTGCTTCCCCTTGAGAGTAGTGAGTTTAGAGACCCGGCCTGTATTACTGCCACTACGCATTGAGTAAAAACTTACATCAGGCCTTGGGCTATCCCCATGAATAACCGCAAACCTATGACCTTTTGGTTCCCAAGCAAATGCAATAATCTTGTCATTCTTATTCTCAAGCTCCAAAACCTCAATTGGTATATCCCTTTCTTTAATTCGGAAAAGCTCAAAGCCAGTGTATGTGCTTTTCTTAGTTTTTGTGTATCGATCAACCTTAACAGCCAGGTAGTCCCCATTGCTTTGCCAGTACATTTTGCAGTCACTAACACTAAAGAGATTCTTCTGCCTCAACTCCTCTTTACTGGGGATTTGAACCAGACTCACCTGCATATTTTATGAAGTAAAGACCATTAATCAAATTTTAACTTGTCTATGGAAGAGAAGCAAAATATTAAAGGAAGAGAAGCAAAATATAAAAAGAAGAGAAAACTGGTTTTGCATGGAACAGCTGCACTCACCCTAGCAGGTTGATTCCCACCACCAAGTTCAGGAACAAAGAGGGCAAGAATGGGATCAGCTGGTGACCAACTTAAGTCCATAACATTTTCAACCTTCAAGGATTTCTTGTCAATAAGAGAAAACGTTTCTGTTTCATAGACAGAGATCACATTTTTCCCAATCCTGGCAAAGTACTTATCTTCTTTGCCGCCTCCCCACCTGGAGCAAGTCAAATAAGTAATACCAAAAATTGTCACTCAGGACAGAGAATAATGTGTTGTCCAGGTAAATTAATAGCAAAGACTGATCACCTGAAAACAGGCCAAGAGACCCCAGAAACACCCCCAGCTCCTCCAACTGAAAATTCGTCCATACTTCCCTTGAAATCTCTCATCACTTTTCCAGTTCTCACATCAAACACATTCAGAACAACCCTCTACATCAAGAGCTCACATTAGACATGGCCCTAAGCCAAAATTAACCAACAACAAATTAAAGGCATAGTAGAAAAAACTCACATGAGTATCACGAGGATTGCTTGGTTCATGGCTGCTGTAGGTGACCAAATACTTCTCACCAGGGGAGAAATCAATCAGTTTAACCTGGAATTAAGATCTCCAAATTTTAGGATCAATAGATCAAAAATAAAACATTAACTTAAAGAGTGAAATTAAATGCCAAAATTAACCTGGGGATGAGCATAACGCATTAGGCGGTTGAAGGCAGTAGCACCTCCCCAGACAGCAGCACCCTGCCTGTGAACTGTTGCCAAGTAAGTCCCTAGTGGGGACCACTGCACAAAACTCTCAGTCCAGTACTGCAACAAAATAATACATTAACATTCATCTTAGCCACACAAGAATGATCAATCAAGAATTAAAAGAAGCAACTTATCCCACTTAACAAAGAAAAACGCTGAAAATGAATTGATACTATTATTTTTGGTTTGTGCAATATGGCATACTGCAGAAATTTGTGACAAGAGTCTAAGAAAGATACACCACCAGAAATCCAATGATGCATGCACAAACAGATAGACCATCAATCCATAAGTTTTCAGTTCAAAGAAAAAAAAAAAAAAGACAATCTATTATTGATGGTCTCTCTATGGTCGTGAATGCCCATGTTAATGAAGTCTCAGTGATTATAATGAGACATTAATATATGTTTCAACTCACAGCACGTTTGTAAACAGGCTCAGGCTTCAAATGTCTTGCATCATTCCATAAAACCTCCGTATCTGAGCCAGCACGAATCACAAACTGATCTCTTGCCTTTTCATCAGTAAGCCAGTGTTGTAAATTTTCCTGTAATCATATACAAGTACATTACATGGCAAATATTGGGAAACAAAATCATCATCTCACCAGAAAGAACCTGGAAGAGTCAGAATTTAGCAACAAAGTATCTGTTATAGGGGTGGAAAATGGTGGAAGAAATATATAAAAAAGGGAGCTCCATACAGAGTTCAGAAAGCAGATACTGAAGGGCAAAGAATTTCAACCCATAAGACGGCAGTGATAGAGAAACCTTACTCCACTCATCATTAGTGTATAAAGGTTAGGTAGGACTATGTTTAGTGGTTTCCTTGGAGGGAGTTTCCTTGTGTTTACTGGGGCTTTCAACTAGAAAGAAAGGTCTTTCTGAGATTGAGGATTGGACTACCATGGTTTAGAAAGTGCCACTGGGGAACAGGATTTTGGACTAATACATATAGGAAATTTGGAATTTTACACTTCCAAATGATTTTCTATTCAAGTTAGTAACAGCTGATTTTGCAAAGGGGTCAAGACACGTTTCAATGAGCTAGTATTACCAATCTTTTGTGGAATTTGAATAGGATAGAGAAAGAGGAATGCACAGGCATTTCCAAGGCTGGCACATAAAGGAGGCATGTGCATCAGCCCAACTTGTGGATCAAATCACAGAAAAAACCAAGTTCATAGAATAGTCAACAAACAGGGGCAATTGGAGTGCAACAAGTATGGGAACCATCTCCCTTTCAAACTTAAACTCTTATATATACTATTACAACAGATGGCTGGTCATGAGATAACAACATAGATCTACCTAGTAAAAAAGTGGACAGGAAACTTCATCTGTAACACAATTGTTTAAATAAAATGTTGCTCAAAACATCACAAAATCAAATATCAACATACACTCATTGAGTAGACGAGACTTCATAAGCTTGTTTGAATGGAAATTAGAACATTTTTTAACAGGAAAAAGAAACATATTAGTAGACAAGGCAAAGTACAAAGGAGGACAACAAGATTCTTCAAGAGGTATGATTACAGAAAAAAAGAAACCCTAAATAATTGCAGATCCCATGAAACAAAGTAGAACCAAATATGTGAAAGCTAAATATATGCACTAATAATCACCACAAAATTCAACAAAGTTTTAAACATTAAGTAACTTATTCTTTAAAAAAAAATACAAAACAAATTAATTAGGTGATGCAAAGCTGCTGAGATGCCAAGGGAGGTTACAGTGAAGGAGTAATATAACTACCAATAAGTCTAGCAAGCACTCAAGTATAAGCATACTCACAAACATAATTTCTCAGAACCAACATATCATCCAGTGCCCAGTGGGCAGTTCAACCACAACAGCAAAAGCATCTAATGACGAAGAACTAACACCCTCTCTTTAGGGAGAAAAAAAAAACGAAGACAAGGAAAATTTTAATTTTTCTCCCGGTTTCCCTTACATAGGATATAGGTAAGTCAATGAGAAGAGAGGATTATGAAGAAAGATATTGATAACTTCCCCTTCCAGACCCCAAAAATTTTCACCTCTAAAGAAACTTAGAATTGAAGTAGGAAAACCTTCCATCACTAGGTACAGGTATTTTTGAGGACCTAGGTATTTTTCCTTTCATTATCTCCACTTTTCTACAAACAAAGGGAAATAACTAAATTCTCCTCTTCTGATTACCTCCACTTCTCCAACAAAGGGAAATAATTAAATTTCCTCTTCTCCATTTCACCATCAAATTAACTAGTCTATAAAGCACAAGCAGAAAGTAAGAGAGAAGATAACAAGAGAGCGACACAACATAGGGAGAACAAATTGAAATGGTTACCCCAGGGGTATATGGCTTGGTTTCAGGAGGTGCCCACTCATCAGGAACTTTCATGAACCTGTCAAAGTCATCAAACATATTTACAGCAAATATATGCGCCCTGTCCAACTTGTACCCATTGGTCTTCTCCCGAGCAAGCTCGGCTTCCTGCAACAACGACCAATAATTTTCAGATGCAATGACAAAATGCATTATATCAATCAGCACCGTGATGAAGAGCACAATTGACTCCAATAGTTGATGATTAGAGATTTTCCATACACTAACAGGATAATATAAGTTTCGAAAATAGCAACTAGCATAAAAGGTGGTATTTTTACAATAATTATCCGATGGAATGGTGTTCCAAAGCTTTCCATCATATGGTGTGTCAGGTGGCCCATAAACAACTGAGAACTGTCCCTGTGCCTGGAATTGCATACACAAATCAGAGTACCAACTAGGCACACTTCCTAAAGTGGTCTAGAGCTTTCATAAACACAGCAATTTTCTAAAGAACTGGCGTACAAAGAATGCAATTTTGGATTCACTGTTACTCCTGAGCAATAAAAAACCATTGCCCAAGCATTTTCCAGTTGATTGCCAATATCTTAGCAAGAACACAACAAATCCTGGTTACTTACTTGCTCAAAAAAACCTGAACTTAAGAATGTGGATATTCGATAGCAACCCTTACACCTTTTAAAATATAAGAGATACTCCCTACTTATCAATATAATTATAAATACACATTCGCACGCACACATGTGTGTGCATATGTGTGTGTGTGATAATCCTTATAAAATAAATAAATTCAAAATTAGCCAAAACGAAAATGAGTGAAAATTAATCAGAAACACTGCAGACCTATTCAAAATTAGCGAAAGGAAAAATGAATGAAGATGACTTAGAAACATTGGATGCCCATTGTCATTAGATTATAAAGAAAAATTAATTTTTTCAACGTTTCTCAAAATCTTCAAGAGTGTGGATTAGCAAATTGGTGAGGCTAGGCTAGGCTAGACTAGAACTCTTCCAATAGACTAGCTAATGCTAACATTCAAGTAGTTGGACCTAGTAGGAGGCCAAAAAAGTGCAATTCTAATCTCAAACATCCATTTAGCAAGGAGGCTACCAAAACAAAATTGAAGGGGCCAAGATTTCCCCTGACCAATTTAGGCTATCTTAATCTAGATTAGTGATTACTGCAAAACAAAAAAAATCAAAGTATAAAACAAGCTTTCTAAGTAAAAAGGAAAAGAAAAAAAAGTAAAGAACAAAAGAAGAAGAAGAACAAAAAGAATATCAACAACAACGAAGAGGATATTGATTTAATATTCAAAATAAAATCACAGTTCATCCAATATAAACATAGGAAAATATCATAACACAGTAGGAGAACATCATACATACATAGTGGAAAGCTTTGTTACATGAACTTAAGTACAAGTGTCAGGAGCAGGTTTGTATCTAAGTTTCAGATTTGTTTAGTTTCCAAATCTTAGAATATGGAGACACAAGGAAAAGGCTGAAGCAATCTAACTTCCCTTTATTCTTGTTCTGTCCCTTGGTATAATTTGAAATGCATGACTAAGAATCTCTAACATGAGTCCAACATTACCTACAACGAATTGAAAATTTCTACTCACTTTCTTTGTGGGACACAACAGTTGGATGCATATTTTAACAGTGGACACATCATACATATCCCACACTCAAATCCTCGTCAAGTTATATCCACTATAGGTATTTTACACACTCTAAAGAGACCATGTAGTATAAGCAGCAACTAAATATTAAATATATAATCAGATAAAGGCATGCTTACACGTGGAGAGCCCAATCCTGCCCCAATCGGAGAGGATTTTGTAAATCCCAGGCAGCTTATTTTTGGGAAGCTACAGGGGAATGGCTCTCAGTCTACATATTTTCACAGAAAGTAGTTTCTATAACCCAAATCCACCTAAAAGTAGTTTATCATTTCATCTTCACCCTATGTTCTGGAAGTCACAATCTGGAGCACAGAAAGATGTGTACAGGATGCAGCCTCCCTGACATGGAAGATTCTGCAACCAGAAGATAGATCACATGTCTACATCCATTCCAGAAACTACTTTCCTTCAAAATGAACCAAGCATAAACACCTTTCTAGATAACTTGTTCCAAGAAAATGTCTTTATCAAAACAATAAGAAAAGTAGGAAACAGTATACCATTCTAAGCGGGAAACAGCCAACAAAACCAATGCTTTGAGATAAATTGAGCTTAAATTTTAAAAAGATATCAAGAAAGTTTTTCAAAAACCACATTCCTTTGAAAGAACAAGCCTTAAGGAAAACATACTCTCTGAAAAGACTGTTTCAGGAAACTGTTTTTTCCATCAAAAACCAGAGATCTAAGAAACAATACCTCACTCTAGTTTAGTAGTCTTGTTGAAACTATGAAGGCATCGTTATCGTCTTTTGCCAACCAAAACAAAAAATTCTAAAGTTTACCTTTCTTGTATTTCCCCCCAAGTTTTCTCAGAAACCAATAGTTGAAAATGTAATCACTCTAATTGTAAATTAAAAATAAAATTATATTCATGCAAAGATTTTTAAAATAAATATTTCAAATTAGATCAATTTTATTTCCTTTTATTTTCCTCAGATTTCTTGGCAAGATTAATTTCATAATCATGAGTAATTTGCATACCTCTTTTGCACAATTGAATAAGCATGCCAATACAACAATTGGAAAAAAATGCACTGTCATATAATTATATAAATATTCTATATTCTTGTAAAAGAATAAATACAAAAGCAGCAGAATCTCAGTGTATATCACACATCATTCATCCATTAGATAAGTAAGAAAAATAACAAAACCGGAAAAGACCCTCAGATCAAGACCCCAAACCCTCCCAAATCGTCAATAAAATCAAAGAAAAAGCTTGATTTAAATTCCTTGGATTTTTTTATGTATGTGGAGAAGGGATAAAAAAAGAGGATACCTGAGGGGTATTATACTCAATAAAGCAATAACCCAATGTTTTCTGGGTATCAGAATCAACAGGCATCCAAAGTCCATCCTCCTTTATGACACCAATCTGACTGTAAATTTTGCGAACAACCCCTTCAAGCTTCTCAAATTTCTCACGAGGAACAACAGGGAGATTATCCACAACAATGATGTTACCAAAACCAGGATCGTATTCAAGAGGATCCTCTTCATGAAGATCATCATCATCACTGCCAAAAAGCAAAATAAAAGAAAATTACTGACTTGTTTATGGGGATACTCAGAAAGTGGGAATGCTGAGGCTCCACACTTATAAACCTAAAACTTCAAAGCAGTCCCCAAACTCCCAAAACTCCCAAACCCCGCAATTATCGTCGACAATGACATGGAATCTCCATGTTAACATCTTCTCCACAGTGTTACAACCAATATTTGATATTATTGGTTTCTAATTTGATGGCCCAACAATGGTAAGTCAAAATCTTGTACATAGCAGTCACAGGATTCCGCCACTCTATTCGGTAGGGATTACCCTAACTTATTTTTCTTGCTGGTTCATTACAAAAAACGACTTAAATCATCTAGACTTGGAAAATAAATCCTGTCCAGTTCCGTAAATTGGTTTTCTGACTGTATTAAACTAAACAGTTCAGTTAGAATTCCAAAGGACCCTCTCCATGAAGATCATCGACCTCACCCCCACAAAATAGATTTCAAGAGATAAAAGAAAAGAAAATTTCAGTTCAAAAAACATATGCTCTTCTCAATGTATTGGAGAAAAATATATGAAAAATATAAGATAACACGTTTCAACTCCAACAAAGAAAGCAAGCTTTGAGTAGAGTGAATCCAAACCCTAGGTTTGATTTCTGAGGAATTTCTAAGGAAAATAAAACCAAAATAGTAAGGATTTTACCTTGTGATGCCAAAATCTTCCCCAGGAGGGAGACGTATGGAATCGAAGTCAATATTCGAAACATCAATCCCAAGGGTAGAGGCCGTCGCTCTGATATCTTCCATCGATATCACCTCCGCCATGTTGAGAAGGTGATTGAAAGTGAAAAGACAAAAATTTGGGCAGAAAACAGAGAAACGATGAGACGAATTAGGGTTTTGTGTAGGGGAACTTGGGGAGAAAGGAGAGCAAAAGGCTGAGACGAAACAGGGCTTTGGTTAGAAGGACTATAAGGTAGGGTTGGGCCTTGGGCTTGAGCATGGGCTTGGGCTTAGAACTATTTAAGTCAATATTTGTTTTAATATGGTAGTTGAAAACTATTTTCAATATTTTTTTAAAGTATTAATTGGAAGTCATATAAAAATATTTTTTTTCAACTACTAGTTTTTTAAAATATTCTACTTCTTTCAAAATATATTTTTTATATTACACATTTTTTTTGGATATTATATCTTATATTAAGATTTTAAAAAAATAAATAAATATATTTATTAAAATATAATATTTTTAAAACTATTTTCAAATTTGTAACGTTTTTTAAGATATCAATTGGAAGTTCTTTTTTAAGAGACAACTTGAATTTAAGCATTGAAGTTGTCTTTTCTAGAAACAATTTTCAATTGAATTCCTTACAAGATTTGGAAATATTTCTTGTATTTATAATTTAAAAAAAAAAGTTTATTAATATGGTAGTTTCAAAGAAATCAGGGTGGGGCGAGACCAAACAAATTCATCGCCAAACAAAGTCATGGCAAAAATTACCCCAAACTTGTCTCTAGGAATGGCAACGGGGCGGGTTCGGGACGGGTCGCCCCCATCCCAACTCCACCCCGTTTATTAAAAACAATTCTCATCCCCGTCACGTTTAAAAAATTAAGGCGAGTATGGGAATCTCATACCTGCCCCGCCCCGTTTAGGTTTTTTTTTTAAAAAAAAATCACTTTTAAATTTTTTAATTACATTAAAATAAATATATTTTATAAATAATAATTTTTTTATATTTTTTATAACTTATTTTATTAAAAAATTTCATTATTATCTATATATTAAAAATAGTGAAATAAAATTTTAAATTAAATTAATTTTAAATTTTAAATTAAATTAAATTTTAAAATTAATTTTATATATAAACGGGGCGGGATGGGGCAATACCCGAACCCGTCCTAGGTTTAAAAAAAAAAATTCATACCCGTCCCAAACCCATTTATTAAATTTAAACCCCGTCCCATTATAAGCAGAGCGGGGCGGGTACCCGAAAAAACCTAGCCCGTTGCCATCCCTACAGTTGTCTCATGCTTAAAAGAAATTCCGAATTGAAGAAATGGGATATGCCAATTGAGGTTTTGGGAGCTTGAGAATAAGAATGACAGCTTGGAAACCAAAAGGCCAAAGGTTTGCGGTTGTTCATGGGGGAGCCTAGGGCCTGATGTAAGTTTTTACTCGATGCGTAGTGGCGGCAATGCAGGCCAGGTCTCGAAACCCACTGCTCTCAAAGGGAAGCAGGCAAATGCTCTTTTCTGGTCTCCTGCTGGTCGCTATATCATACTTGCAGGGCTGGAGGGATTCAATGGACGGTTGGAATTTTACAGTGTTGATGAGCTTGAAACCATGGCGGCAGCTGAGCATTTCATGGCTACGCATATTGAATGGGATCCCACAGGATGATAGTTTCAGGAAAACTATTATATTGTTTGGTTTCCTAAATGAAATATCATTTACCCCACAGTATTTATCTTGTTCTTAAAATTTGTTTCCTGTAAGTAGAAGGAATTTAGCCATTTGTGTTTCAAGTGATTACTAACATAGAAAATATTTTTGAAAAAAAAATAAGAGTATGTTTACCAATTATTTTAAAAAATGTTTTTAATATTTTTAACATTTAAAAACTTTTATTTTTCAAACATAAAAAAGACTAAAAACACTTCCTAAAATCACTACTAAACATATTCTAAAAGTGTGTTTCACAATTATTTTAAAAAAAAATTATAACCTTTTAATGATTAAAAATTAAAAATATTTAAATATTAAAAAAACTAAAACATTTTCTAAAATCAGTACCAAACGTACTCTAAGTATTAGACTTTTTAAAATTTTAAAAATTAGTTATAGTGTTTTTCAAAAGAAAACACCTTCATTAAAAATATTTCAAATAAAAACATTGTAAAATACAATCTTAAGTAGATATCAACTTACCAGAATTAGTTACTACCTACCTTTCAGAGGCCAAACTCGTTTGGGAGAGGAATTTTAAGTTGTTTTCATGTTTTCAAACAAAACATCTTAAAAATGTTTTCGTTGTTTTTTACACTATTCAAAGAACAAGAAAAAATGGGATGTTCTTTGTGTTTTCACCCAAATTTTTTCTTTTTCATGGCTGGTTTTCGCCTCCACGAGTTCTTTCATTCTTTAGTTCAAACCATGGTTCAAAGTCGTGGTATCGGTCACTAACTCGGAGGGTCCCGAGGGGTATCGGTCTCGGTATATTGGTTTGGTATCCGGCGATATGTAAAATAAGCTAATTAGAAAATTTAAAAAATTATAAAAATATTATGTAAATCATTAGAAAAATGTATACAATTAAATAAGCTCAAAAAATTAATAAAATAAAATTGTCTCACATTTAACATTATTTAAATAGTTATAAAAGTATTTGCTCAAAGTTATTTATGATAATGCTAATAAAAGAAAATTATTTTATTTCAAATATAATAACATTTTTACTAACAAACATACAATGCAATAATCAATTCCATGTTGAATGACGAGGGGGTTCAAAATTATCATCATCAGTTCTACGACGAGTATATAAATTGGGATGACAATTCCCGTAGTGAGGATATGGTTGAAAGAGTTGTTCATAACTCAAATATGTTGGCTAAGATGATTAGCTTGATGATCCATAATCAGGAAAATATGGTTTCGAAGGCTATTCAAGATCAACACCATATTGATAGTATCCAAAACCTCGATAAGCAATGTTACTACTACTACTAGAAGATTGATCATATCCATATGAAGTACTAGCTCATGTTCCAATATTTGAATATCCATCCGGATGCATCATTGGAAATTGATCAAAATCATTTCTACTAAAAGTACTGGAAGAGCTATAACGGTCTCTAAAGCTGTGATATGATCTATCATCTACCCCTCTGAAATATAGCCTTGATCCTATACCCAAATTCTGTAAGTGCTTATCAATACGGTGATAATTTGATCTATGATAATCATGCCCACTAGAATAATCATCATCGTTGGGAAATGTAGTTAGTATTTCCAAATGCTTTCGTTGTTCCCATATCCATGGTCGATATCCATGATCCGTATCTTGTGTGGCATAGTAATTTTCACCTCCTTGTGCCCATGACATGCCAGGATCTACTTAACTAACATAATCGCCCCATTGCTACCATCTCCTCCAGTACCCTCACCAATGCCACCAACTCCTCTATTGCCCCCACTAGTGTCACCACCCCGCCTACTGCCCCATTGTCACCATCATTACTACTAGAACTTGAAGAAATTGTTCTAGGAGTCTTACCTTTACGATGAGAATCAACATCTCTTTCTTGTGCAGCATTACTTGTACGCCTACTAACTTTACGATTTGTGGCACCATCATCTTCATGAACTGTTTCTCTACCTTCTTCATTAGTGGGAAGACATTTATCCAACCAATTCAAATTATCAGATGATAAAATAGGCTCCTCTCCTTCTCGTATCCAGTCATCTAATATATCATCATCATTAAAGATATTATTCAGATCAATTGGATTGTATAAATCTTCATTGTTTCACTCTTGCATCAAATTCTTAACTTGAAGTCGCATATTGTAGTGCACATAAACTAACTTATGCAACTTTTTCATTGTCAAACGGTTGCGCAACTTTATGTGAATCAATGACCATGTGCTCCAATTTCTTTCACAACTTGATGAAGAACAAGTTTGGCTTAAAATTTTAACAGCAATCTTTTGTAGATGTGGACCTTCGTCGCCATAGTTGTTCCACCATTCAGCTATAATGAAGAAATCATCATCATTAAAGATATTATTCAGATCAATTGGATTGTATAAATCTTCATTGTTTCACTCTTGCATCAATTCTTAACTCGAAGTCGCATATTGTAGTGCACATAAACTAACTTATGCAACTTTTTCATTGTCAAACGGTTGCGCAACTTTATGTGAATCAATGACCATGTGCTCCAATTTCTTTCACAACCTGATGAAGAACAAGTTTGGCTTAAAATTTTAACAACAATCTTTTGTAGATGTGGACCTTAGTCGCCATAGTTGTTCCACCATTCAGCTATAATGAAGAAAATGCATACTTATTAATAACTATGATATATTTAACAAAAAATGATGATAATTTCTTATTTGTAATAAACGTAAATATATTGAGTACCTAGAAGAGATTGATTTATTGCTTTCATTGTAGGTGCACTTCCAAATTCTCCTTGGTCGTCAACAAATAATTTCACTTACATTATTAACATTTTTTTGTTAATGCACATTACATATACAAAATGTATTATATAAAGGTCACAAACTATTATTATATCTCGTTAATAGCTTTTGTTTGTCTATCCAAATCTAGCTCTAATCTCTTGATAACCTCTTTTAATCCAATTTTAATTTCCGAATGGTTGGAGAAATGCTTTGAATATTGGAACATTGGATTTAAAAAATATGTTGTCATAAGTTAAATAATGATCAGTTTATAATAATTTGTACTTGAAAAAAATAACAAAAAATATATAAAGAATTTTTTTTATTATCTGTAGCGTGCAAATGTCTGTGCAATTGACCTTCCCACTTTCTATCAATGACTTCCCAATAATTTTCCCATTGCTTAATCGATGCCTTGATAGCCAATTTAGCTCTATCCATTGTTTCATAAATGATTGATAGTGTGGGTTTTTTATCTTGATAAACCAATTTCAATACTTTGACGAAAGGTTCCATGATGGTTTGAACTTCCCCTGCCTTCTTCCAAATCAATCAATTAAGATAAGGTTGGATACCTTATCTCTTAGACTTTTTTTGCTTCTATCTTTATTGAATTCACGTCATTCATTTGTTGTGCACATTCTCTTCAAATCAGCCTCATAACGTATAAGACTCTCAAGTGAAATGAATTCAATGGCAAAACGGGTTATTCCTGGCCTTAATAAATCTCTATCCTTGGTGAACACTTTCATCAAATTCACTACTTTCAATTTATTATAAATAAATCCCGTGATCATCTTAGCTTGATCTAATGTCTCCTTAATCTGCTTCATCCTTGCAATATCTTCAAGCATTAAATCAATACAGTGGGTTGCATAAGGAAACCAAAACAAATGTTTTCGCTTCTCCATCAACAACATACCGACTGCTTTAAAACTTGCCTCATTATTAGTGACTACTTGAACACCATTTTCCTCCCCAACCTCCTCTACAACTTTATCCATAAGGGAAAAGATGTAGTCTGCTGCCTTAGGTATGTTGGTGGTGTCAACTGAAGAATGATATATCATTTTTCTATCATAATAAATCATGAAATTGATGATAGGCTTTCTAGTCCTAGAACTCCAACCATCACACATGATTGTGCATCCATATATAAGTCATTTAGCCTTCAATGTTGTTACATATACCTCAAGCTCTTGCACCTCCTCTTCCAAATATGTATTTCCAATTTGGTATCCCGTGGGAACCTTGATGCCTGGACCTGCTTCTGCTATGGTATAGTAAGGCCCACTGTCAGCTGTATTAAAGTGTATTGCATTAAAGAGAAAGAATTTGGAAATAGTTTTACCCACTTTCTTCACGCCTTCAGTAGAAAACAAGCTTTTTATTGATTTCTGCTTTAATGGGAACATGTAGAGATCAATTCCTTTTGGAGGTATGCTAGCTCCTTCTCTTACACTGAAGCTACATGTCAGTCCGCGCTTAATCCTAGCATTAGAAGGTTGTGAGGAACTACCACCATTCTGATGCTCTTGTCTACCTTCTTGAAAAATTCGATGACTTTCTTTCATTGCTTATTTCATTTATCTTCTTTCAAAATTAGTCATAGCAACTTCCTCAATTTCATCATCAAAATCACACTCATCATGTTTATTTAAGGAACTCAAAAGTAGTTCTTTTTTTTTTCTTTAACTGTGCTTTTTCTTTTGAAGTATCATACATATGTTGTGTAACACTATGTGACACTTCTGTTGGTACACGTGGACATCCTTCCACTTGTTCGGATATATGTGCAATGTGTTGTTTTAATCTTGTTATACCGTCATGTATAACTTTCCCACGATATTTACACTTTGTGGTTCTTCTACTACCACCAACAGGTTCTGCATGCTCCCAACCAATATCATGTTTGGAAGCCATTTTGAAATTTTAACCTAACCATGTATAAAAGGAACATAACTTACTTTTCAAATTAAATATATATAAACACATTTATATAAAAATTATAATATTCAATTTTTCACTTACTTATATGTTTCATATTATTACCATATAAAAATAAATTCTACTAAAAAAACAATAAACATGATCTCACCTAAGTTCAGCATATTTTATTTTCCACTTATTTATATACATTTTTAATTAGAATAAATAATAGTTAAATAAATGAATATTTTTATAATAAAAAATTCTTTTAAAAAAGTTTGTTTTGATAATTATTGATTTCTTATTGTAATTTAATTGTAGAATATTATAAAATAAAAAATCTACATGATATAATGAAGTAAAATTTATTCAAATATGAATGTAATTTCTCTATACCATGTAAATGTATACCCTTCATTCTGTATTATTAAATCATTTATGATTATTTGAAAAAAAAATTGTTTTAAATAATTATTAATTTTCTAATGTAATTTAATTTTGCAATATTATAAGATAAAAACATAAATTAAAAATACAATATCTATACCATATAAAGTTTACCATATAAATGTATTTTATATTTCTATACAACACAAAAATAATTTAGTGAACCAATTTATTGTTTTGATAATTATTGATTTCCTATTATAATTTAATTGTAGAAAATTATAAAATAAAAAATCTACATGATATAATGAAGTAAAATCGATTCAAATATAAATGTAATTTATCTATTCCATGTAAATACATACCCTTCATTCCGCATTATTAAATCATTTATGATTATTTGAAAAAAAAAATTGTTTTAAATAATTATTAATTTTCTAATGTAATTTAATTTTGTAATATTATAAGATAAAAACATAAATTAAAAATATAATATATGTACCATATAAATGTATTTTGTATTTCTATACCATACAAAAAGAATTTAGTGAATCAATTTAATATTATAAGATAAAAAAATCACATAATTTAATAAATTAAAAATATAATCTCTATATAAAATAAAAACATTACATATAAATATATTTAATATCATCATAATATTATCATTATGAATTCTCCAATTTCATATAAACATTATTTCCAATTCTTCAATTTCATAACATTACATCTAAAGATTACTTTACACTTCATACATGAATTTCCTAATTTTACCAATTTAAATACATCTAAATCAATTTAATATTATAAAAATAAAAAACTACATAATTTAATTAATTAAAAATATAATATCAACATAATAGGTAAATAAAATTTTAAATACATTTTTAATTGATTCAAATTATGTAATTTTTTTAATCTAATCTCAAATTATGAATCAAATTAGCCAGCAAAATATAATTTACCAATTTATATAATTAGATTCATTAAATTAAAAATATAATCTGGTGTGACTATGATAGTGTGGGTGTGTTGATTTAAATAAAGTAAATCAAACTTTACCTTAAAAATATAATATTGACTATGACAGTGTAGGGGTGTTTTGATTTAAATAAAGTAAATCAAACTTTACCTTAAAAATACAATCTTGACTATGGCAGTGTAAGGGTGTTTTGATTTTAATAAGGTAAATCAAACTTTACCTTAAAAATATAATATTGACTATGACCATGTAAGGGTGTTTTGATTTAAATAAGGTAAATCAAACTTTACCTTTATTATCTATTGGTTTCTTTCCCAAGAACCCTTGTCCGCTATCTTCTTCCCCACCACACCACGACGACCACGATCTGCAGCCTCTCAGACGACTCGGACCCAACACACCACGACAACTACGATCTGTAGCCTCTTAAACAACTTAGACCTTCCCACTGCTACCACACAACCACAATAAGAGGGAGGAGGGTTGCCTTGCCAGCGTCCAATCACCATTGCGGCACCGGCAGCGCACCAAAGATGAAAATCTACACTTCGACAATGGTGGATTTAGGGTTAAGTAAGTGATTCTTCAACCATGTCTCTTTTTAAAGGCTTTTGAAAGGGTCACAGGTTTGTTTCAAATTTTCATAGGTTTGTTTCAAATTTTCACGGGTTTTCCTTTGTAGAGAAATCTCTGATTTCTTTGAAAATTTTGATTCTTGTTGTGATGGGTTTCTTTTGCAAAGAATCTGTTGATTGGTTTTTTTTTTTTTATCAAGTTGACCGAGTTAATTTGGAATATCAGTCAAGTCATTTGAGTCTAATCGATTCAAGGCCGAGTCTAGGTATAAATTGTATCTGGTATCAGACTTGTTGCGGCCAAATCGAGGCTAATACGACTCAACCGAGTTGTATCGGACTCGACCAATTTTTTGAACCTTGGTTCAAACGGATGTGTTGCTCTAGCATGGAGCAATTGTTATCCATTGGAACTTGCATGAACTTTTTTTTCTTTTCATTTTGCTTTCTCTCCTCTTCAGACACCTTTTTTATTTTTCCTTTTGTGGGTATGAAAGAAGGAAGATTATCCATGTTAGGATCCAAGAGAACACAACAACTCCTCATCATTTCTTGTTCAACACAACCAATAATAGAAACCTCAAAATTCTCTCTCCCTCAATTTTCTCAACAATCAAACAAGACCATAGTTAAAAAAAAAATATTGAAAGAAAAAAGAATAATAATAATAATAATAATAAACAAAGTAAATCAAACAATCATTTTTTTGTGATAAAATCCAAAAATTCTGGAAACTTCACTTGTTGATTCCATTTATTTTTGTATTTTTCTCTTTGGAGTTGCATTTTTTTAGATTTTAAAGATAAAAAGGTTGTAGTTGTGGGACTGTGGGAATACGTGGACTGTTGGGTAAGAAAGTAGAGAAAGAAGTATTCCTTTTTCATATATTTTTTCTTTTATTAAAAAAACAACTTTCAAATAAATTTTTTTATTTTATTTATTCTAAAAAAATATTTTTGTCAACTCAAACATGTTTTTTTTTTTTTTTGCAAACAATTTTTTTTTTTTAGAATTCATTTCCCAAACATATTTTTATTTCTAAAAACACAAAAAATATTCTAAAAATTGTTCTAAAAAGTTCTTTTCCATAAAAATTTTTAAAAATACTTCCCAAAGAAGCCCTAAGTATTTTTCCTCTTGATTTTCTTTCCATTTTTCTACACAAAACAAAAGAGAAATGAACAAATTTGTTTTTTTTCTCTCTTTCGACAGAAACTAAATGGACTACAAAAGGGAAATTAAGGGCACCTTAGATAACTACTTTTTAAAATAGTTTTCTATTTTTTAAAATAAAAAATAGAAAAATAGGTTTAATAATTAAAAAACAAAAAAAAAAAATATTTTTTTGCACTTAAAATTAGAAAATATAATGTTTTCAAATAATATATTTTAATTGTTTTCATTTGTTTTTAAAAAATAATAATATAAATATAGAGAATGATTAAAAATAAAATACTACATAAAAAAATTATTTTTAAAATATATTCAAAATCATAAAAAGTAGGTTAAAAATTTTTTGGATTTCAAAACAGATATTTGTTTTACAAAATATTAAAAAAGAACGGCTTTCACAGAAACTCTTATAAAAAAACTGTTTTATAGAATTGTTCTATAAAACTGTTTTTGAAAACAGTTATCAAATAAGGCTTAAATTATTGGGAGATAAATAGAAAAGATGGGAGAAGATGATAGAAAGAAAAACAACATAAAAGATAACTAATTGAAATGGACGCCTAGGAGTGTATATGCCTTGGTTTTATGAGGTGATGACTCATCAAAAACTTTCCAACACCAATCAAAGTCATCAACCATTATAGGTAAGAGTTATTTGATTAAAAGGGTCATTGGAAACCATTTTGAAAGTCTAATCCTTCATTTTTTTTTTTTACCTCATTTTGATTAAAATGTCCTTACTGTTTTCTCATAAAAATAATTATTTCTTATAAAATATAGTATAAATACTTGAAATAATTAAAAACATTCATGTAAAAAATATAATACTCTTCAAATAAAAACATGGGAGATGATAAATTTATTCATCCTTTTAACCAATTATTTCTATAGCTAATATATGTGTTGTATCTAACTTATTCCTATTTATTTCCTCTCTGCCAAGTTCATTTTCATAGAAAGGTGAAAAATGTGAGATAAATTATGGAAATATCTAAATTTCGGGTGTTAGGATCATCGAAATTTCAACTAGCTTTTGGTGTTGGATCAATCTAAGCTAAAAATAGGGAGAAAATCTCGATTAGAAGAAATTTGGAATATATATATCATCATGTTGAAAGGAAATAAATGAATCCTCCCCGTCAACTCCGGTTAACACATTCAACAAGCAGATTTGCCTCCTTACCTATTGTAACTCCTTGTATATTTTTGGCATATATTCTACTACAAAGTCATAACCATAATCAACCGTAATCAGTGCAGAATGCTTGATTATTCACTCTCCTGTAATTTGTATATATTATATACAAGTCATACATGAATACACACAATTTCCAATTTTCATCAAAACCTATTATGATATCAGAGCATTAACTCTCCAATGAGACTTAATCCTTCATCTTCAATTATTCCTTCTAGTCCAGCCATATGGCAAGCCCCTCAGACAACCTAGAAAGCACCACCCTTATTACTTCTGCAATCTCAAATCAAACCACCTTAATAACCATCAATGTTGTTGCACAATTGCCATTGAAACTTGTCAAAGGCAATTATGCTTCATGGCATGTCCAGTTTGATTATCTTCTCTATGGGTATTGTGGGAGGTTTACCTCCACGTGTCATTTCCCAAATTCAAAACCCCTTGGTCCATCCAAGGTAAGCAGATGAGCTATCTAAGATCAATCAATTTGGACAAAAACAAGCTCCGTCTGATAGAAGAGGAAAAAGATTTCCTTCTTTCTTAATGCCAGACGAAATGGATAGACCAAACCGACTGGGACTTCCAAATAGACAACCAACACAGTCAGAGATTACAGGCATTAAACAAATGGTTAATCACACCCAATGCTTGAACGACGTCCTAGATGATATTTACACCTAAAAGTTAATGTCTACCAATTGCTACGTGCAATCAGCTACATTGACAAACGTAAGTGCATAGTCAACTACATGGTTCAAGACTTTTGCTCGACAACCCATAAATGACACTAGTTAACAGCTCTTGTTTGGTATGATTGCCTAATCTACACAGAGATGATGACGTTGACTCTCTTGCTAAGGCTTGATTTTCGCCCTGATGGCAATCATTGTCATAAGAAAAGCATGAATGCACAGTCAGTGTTATGACGATGGTGTCATCCGCTCTATAAAAACCTCTCGAGAAGCATGAAGAAGGTATGTGCGTACAGAGCCATTCAAAATAATTGGATTCGTCCTTATTGCTTTCTGACATAAGCTTCGAAGATGCGTGCCCGGACCACCTGTCCAGACATCCTTTTGTGCAGAGAATAAGTCCGTCTGACTCTAAGGAAGTTAGATGAACCCAAATCCAGTTGGCATTGCACCAACATTGGGGTTGTCTGTGGGAAGCGAACAAACTAAGGATGTCAACACCCTTTAGAATCCAATCATCAATTATGGGTGGTGAAGATTATTTTGTATGCCGTGAAATGATAGAGAGCTGTCAACGAGAAAATGATCGGTAGATGCAAACTCTGTTTTTCCAAACGAAACGACTCATAGAAGAGAATGAAGAGTTGCAGGCTCAAATGTCAGCAGCGGGTCCCTCTCAAAGTCAACACACTCAGAGTCGACAAACAACCTCGAGAGGAACTGTTGAGGCATCTTGCCCTGAGGGCACAAAGTTCCCTTATGGTAGTTATTCAAGACAATCCAGGGAAGAATCTTCGTCAAATTGCCAAATACAACTAGATGAAGGCACCAGCTTTACTCGAGTGTTAAGGAAAATGAGGCACGATAGAAGGTCACATTTATCTTAAGCAACGCGAGCCCAGCTGGAACCTCAAGCACCAAATGTGGAGGGGTAATCACGAATGTTAAAGACTTTGAGGGCCCATTTAGGTCCCCCAGTTGTGGCAACTATGTTAGAACAACTCTCTCAGCTACCAAGACAACAGGATGAAGTACCACCGATGTGAGTTCTGCCTGACTCTATCAGCCAACAGCTGGATGACATACTCTCCACGTCGTTTGGTCCCTATATTATCAACTACGAGTCGCCCAGGGGGTTCGTAGTGCCAAAATTCACGATATACGACGGAATAAGTGACCTGTTTGATCACATTATGCACTTCAAGCAACTCATGACCCTAAACATAGGGAATGTTGTACTGATGTGCAAGGTCTTTCTGGCCAGCCTACACGATCAAGCTCTCCCTTGGTTCCACCGTCTCCCATAGAATTTTGTGAACACTTTTCGGGATATCTTGGAAGCCCTTGCCAAAAGTAGAACATAAGCACCCTACAGAACATCAAGTTGTAGGAGAACGAGTCACTTAGAGACTTCATGAAGTGGTTTGGGCAAGCAATGCTCCAAGTGGAATCTTGTAGTATGGATGTCATCCTACAAATCTTCAAACGAAGCATAAACATTGGCACACCATTCTTTGAGTTGCTCACAAAGAAGTCGCTTGCAACGATGGTTGACCTGTTCAGATAGACGGACAAATATTCGATGCTTGAAGACGATGTCCGAGCAGCTTCTCAACAGGTCTTGGTCACTAATCGTCTAACTAAAAATGAGGCGGGAAGTTCTAAGCCCTCGAACCAATTGAGGCAAGCTAGTAAGAGGCGGGCTAGCTAACAACAACAACAAGTGAGACTTACCCCCCTCAAAATCTCCCACGAGAGACTTTTCCCACTCATTTGTGATCTATCAGACTTCATATGGTCGAAACCCATCAAGACAGATCCAACTAGGCGAGATCAGAATAAAAGGTGATTCTATCAAAAGGACCACGACCATACCACTGAACAATGCAAGAGTCTACATTACTTAGTGGAGAAACTTATCAAGGTCAGACACCTAAAATAGTATGTTCTCACTACTAGAAAGCAAAGAGAGATGGTGCAAGAGGCAGTCATCCAAGCCCCTACATCTCCGGCGGCTCCTAGAGCTATCATCAACTACATACATGAAGGCCCATAGACAATAGACATAACTCTAAGTGGCAAAGGCAAAGGTTGCTCCGCGCGGCCTCTATAAGAGAACGGATTAACTTCGTTCAGAGCATTTTTCAAAAGGAAATGTGCGCCTTATTAATGACACAATTACCTTCCATCCGGTAGATGTTAATCGAGTGTTGCAACTGCATGAAAATGCCCTAGTCCTAACATTAAGGGTAGACAGATTTGACGTGAGAAGAATTCTAGTTGACCTAGGTAGCTCAGCTGACCTTTTGCAAATGTCAACCTACAAGCAAATAGGTTACTCACCATTCACCTTAGAAAACCAAAGACGTCTATTATTCGGTTTGAATGTTGCTATAATGACTTTACTAGGCGATGTTGTGCTGCTTGTCCAAGCTGGCCCAGAACACCCCATCAACACTCGGACAACATTTGAATGAAGAAAAGTTGGAGGAATTTGTGTGAAATGAAGGAATTGCTTGAAAAGAGAAGGAATAGGTAGACAAAGCCCGGTAGCGAATTGCTTCTTGGTAAAATACATCATGTTATTGAGAAAGTCAATAGAGGATAGAACCTCGTCGTCTGTTAGTTGAATCAGGATATTGTTTGGAATATGAAAACGAGCCCGAAATTTCGTTCAAATAGGACACCAATTGGATGCTCCGATTTGAGGCACCCGACTCTAATGTTTTTCCATCCACTTTGTTGAGGCATTCCGCGGTAGAAACGACTCCTCCTCTTGCCATTATACTAAGTAGATTTTGGCCATGTGGAAACCTACGCGGGTCAACGCAGTTATAAGAACCAATCACCCAGCCCATCCGTTATTCAGTGTTGTCTTAATAATACAAAAAGGAACCTAGACGAACCAAAGCCCGAAACTATATGGATTTGGCAATCGAAACTTGTAGAGCAAGTCTCTTAGCCAATGACAGAGAAAAAATCGCTCACATCGTCCCAACGCGACGATAACGAAAAACATGAACCGACAACAAAAACACAAATGCATTGACAACACATGAACAAAATAGGAGACCAAAAAACCTTAAAACTGACCATCGACATATCCATCATTTCTCAAAAAAAGCATCTAGAGCAAGCAAAGAAATTAAGAAACCTTAAATCTGGACACTAATGTGTCCATTTTCTCTCTAACCTTAAAGAAGAACAACAAGCATTGCAGAAGGAAGATCAAGTGATGAAAAACTTACCAAAGTTAGGAATGAACACTCTCTAACGGGGAAAAAATCCGTCAAAAGCAAGTCTAAAGCCAGTGACGAAGAAGGCGAAGAGTAGTGATTGGTGGCAAGTGCATCGACGGCGAAAGTACAACACAGGTAGGAAAATTCCAAAGCGTGGAAAAACTAAAATGTGACCCAATAAGTATGGAGCCTCACTATTTATGGGGATCCAAAAACCTAGGTACTCCAAGGAACAAGCTACCTGGAAACGTTTTCCAAAGCCAAATGAAGAGGTGCGCCGCCTAACAGCCAACCTCGATTGATGTGACCCATCATTGCATCCCCAAATGACACGCGTCCCTAGGCACCCAAATAACCTTAAAGAGATAGATAATTCAATCTATCTTAACTTGCCGCCTACCCGATCAAATAGAAATAGACGGATTAAGAGGGCATTGTGGGAGGTTTTCCTCCATGTGTCCTCCTCCAAATTCAAAACCCTTTGATCCATCCAAGGTAAACAGATGATTCGTCTAAGATCAATCCGTTTGGACCAAAACAAGCTCCATTTGGCGCAAGAGGAAAAAAATTTCATTTTTTCTCAATGCCAGACGGAATGGAAAAGCCAAGCCGACTAGGACTTCCAGATGGACAACTAACATAGTCGGAGATTCCAGGTATTGAACAAATGGTTAATCACACCTAGTGCCTGAACAACGGTCTAAATGACATTTACACCTAAAAGTCAATGTCTACTAATTGCTACGCGTAATTAGTGACATTGACAAACATAAATACATAGTCAACTACATGGTTCGAGACTTTTGCTCGACAACCTGCAAATGACACTAGTCAAGGGCTCTTGTTTGGTATGATTGCCCAATCCGTGCAAAGATGATGGTGTTGACTCTCTTACTAAGGCTTGATTTCTGCTCTGATGGCAATCATCATCACAAGAAAGACATGAATGCACAGTAAATGCTATGATGATTGTGTCATATGTTCTATAAAAACCCCTCGAGAAGCATGAAAAAGGTACGCGCATACAAAGTTATTCAAAATAATTGGACTCGTCCTTATTACTTTCTAACCTAAGCTTCAGAGGGGCATGCCTGAACCATATGTTCGGACATCTTTTTGTGCAGGGAAGAAGTTCGTCTGACTCCAAGGAAGTTAGATGGACCCAAATCTGGTTGGCACTGTACCAACAGGTATGATCTAGTTGGTTACGTGGATGGTTCATTCCCTTGCTCTCCAACCATTATCCAAGCCATACCAACATAACCATCTGAACAAAATTCAACTTATGAGTTGTGTATGAGATAAGATCATCTCCTCTGCCTTGCAATCATTAGGTCCAGTTATCCCAACATTTTTCCTCTTATCATGGGAACTAAGTCTTCTATAGAAGCTTGCTCTTGTCTTAAAAGGACCTATGCTAATGCTTTAAGAAGTCAGATTCTTAATTTGAAAACCACTCTTGCAAGAACCAACATGGACACTATATCGATTAGTGAGTATCTAATAACCATCAAGCATATGGCTGATGAACTTGCCTTGATTGGTGCTTCGTTGAGTGAAGATGAAATCCTCCTGCATGTGCTTAATGGCCTTAGTCCATAATGCAAAGAAGTTGGTGTTGTCATGCGTGTAAGGGATACTCCTATTTCATTTGAGGAATTACATGACAAGTTGATTGAACATGAAATCTATCTCAAGCGAGATATGGAAAGGAAAGAGAGTTTCAATGCCACTGCTCAATACAATTAGAGGACATCGAATAACATATCACGTAATAGCAATTTGCACGACAACAAGGGAATTGATCAACTTTTAAGTTTTTGAACTCCAATCAGCTTCAAACAAACAACAAAAACTTTAATCAAGGAAGTAACTCCAACATGAACTACAACCCACAAGCAAATCACTACTCCTCCAATCTATCACGAGTGAAGTGCCAATTATGTGATCTTTTAGGTCATAGTGCCAAAACCTGTCATTTGAAACCTTTGGCTAGTTTCTATGAAGCCCAGACATATTATGCCAATAATAATAGTTAAAACCTTAACAACAATTAGGTTGTGAATTCAAGTGTCTCTCATCACATTGCTTCAAATATGCATAATCTAATTATTCATTCAGAATATGATGGCAATGAAGACATAACCACAAGTGATGGTAATGGTATACCCATAGCCCATATGGGTTCTACTACTCTTTGCTACACCTACTCACAATTTTACATTGAATGATGTTTTGTGTGCACCATCCATTCATAAAAACATTTTATATGTTTCTCAGTTTTGTAAACATGATCAAGTTTCTATTGAATTTTTTCCTACTCATTTTCTTGTGAAGGATTTAAGCATAGGGGGCATCAATCGTGCGAGGACGAAATAGAGGCAATGTGTATGAATGGCCATTACTATCTCATCAAAATCTTATCCACATGCTTTCATCACTACCAAAGTATCTTTTAACCATTGGCATCGACATTTAGGTCATCTTGTTTTCAAAATTTTAAAAAATGTTATGTCAAGTCATTCATTACCTTTATCTAAAACAACATTTGATTTTTGTGATTTTTGTTTATGTAATAAAAGTCATTGACTTCCTTTTAGGACTTCTTTTTTTACTAGTTCTCAACCTCTTGAATTAATCTACATTGATGTATGGTGTCTTGCACCAGTTACTTTCTTTGATAATTATCGCTACTATGTGATTTTTGTCAACCATTTCACCAAATGCATTTAGTATTACAACCTCAAATTTAAATATGAAGTTCCTCAAATCTTTGATAGTTTTCAAAAATTGGTTGAATGTTTTTTTAATACTAAGATTACCATAGTTTATTCTGATAGAGGGGGTGAATATCAAGCTCTACATTCTCTCTTAGTAGATTGTGGTATTCAACATCTCACTTTACCTCCCCATACTCCTCAACTTGTTAGGACCATGGAACGTAGACATTAACACATTGTTGAGACAGGTCTCACACTTCTGCATCAAGACTCTATCCTTTTTAGTTATTGGTCTGTTGCCTTTTCCACTGTAGTTTACCTTATCAACCACCTTCCAACTCCAGTCCTTCAACACCAATCCCCATTCTCCAAGTTATTTTTCACTAACCCTAATTATCTCAAGTTTAAAATTTTTGGTTCTTTGTGTTATCACTGGTTAAAACCCTACACCACTCATAAGTTAGATCTCAAGTCACGACCTTATGTTTTCATTGGTTATTCAACATCCCATAATGCCTATCGTTGTCTTGATCCTCACACCAAAAAAGATTTCACATCTAGACATGTATTTGTTGGGAGTGAGTTTACTTTTTCAAAAATTCACTCCCATGAGTTAAGGGTAACTGAAAATGGGTACTCTGAATGGGCTAACATTAATTTTTTCCACACATTCTTCACTCCTCTTAAACCAAGGGATTCCCATCCTAATTCATCATCATCTCACTAGTCACCTTCTTCCATTGCAAACCAAGAAACCATGCAACCATCCAACATACGCCCTACACCAACCTCATCCCTGTGATTACAAAATGATGACTCTCAAGAGTGAGTTTACTTTTTCAAAAATTCACTCCCATGAGTTAAGGGTAACTGAAAATGGGTACTCCAAATGGGCTGACATTAATTTTTTCCACACATTCTTCACTCCTCTTAAACCAAGGGATTCCCATTCCTAATTCATCATCATCTCACTATCACCTTCTTCCATTGCAAACCAAGAAACCATGCAACCATCCAACATACGTCATGCACCAACCTCATCCCTGTGTTTGCATAATGATGACTCTCAACCTCAAGTAACTCAACTCTCATCTCCACCTTCTTTTCCACTAGAGTCCAATAGTCCTACTCGCATTATTACCCATTCTCATAACAATATCTTTAAGCTAAAAAATGTGGATGATTTTTACACCTACTATGCTACTTCCTCACAAACACTTGATACCTTTGAACTAAGATCATTCTCAAAAGCAAAAAATATTCCTCAATGGCGTAAAGCTATGAGTGAAGAATTTGATGCACTCTTGAGAAATTCCACTTGGACCCTAATACCTCCTCAACCCACATAGAACATCATTGGATGTAAATGGATATTTTGAGTAAAGAGAAATCATGATGATTTAGTTACTCGATATAAGGCACGATTAGATGCTAAAGGTTTCAATCAACGCCTAGGTGTCGATTTTCATGACACATTTAGCCCAGTTGTGAAACCCACAACCATTCGCGTGATTCTCACCATTGATGTCTCAAAAGGGTGACACTTATGTCAACTTGACATTAATAATGTCTTTCTTCAAGGTATACTTGAAGATGAGTTCTTCATGGAGCAACCACATGGTTTTACTGACCCTCAGAATCCCTCATATGTATGTAAATTGAGAAAAACAATATATGGTTTACGCCAAGCTCTTTAGGCATTGTATGAGTTGCACGGGTTCTTACTTGATTTGGGGTTCATTAATGCTCGATTAGATACCTCTCTCTTCATATTTCATCGTGATAACTTAACTCTTTTGTTGTTGGTATTTGTGGATGATATAATTCTTACAGGTACTTCTCATGCCTTCATTGATCAATTTGTCACTACCTTAGCCAATCGACAAACCATTAGTGCCTTACAATATCTATCCTTGACGAGGTCGAATATTTCCTTTGTTGTTAATTGCTTATCACAATTCATGCATCGCCTTACTCTATCTCATTGGACAACGATGAAGAGGGTCATTCGATATCTCAAACATACACTTTTTCATGGGTTATTTATTCGTCGTCATTCCTCATCCACTATACATGCATTCTCATACTTAGATTAAGCTCGGAATCCAGATGATAGAACTTCAACATCTGCTTACATTGTTTTCCTTAGACCCAATCCTACCAGTTAGAGTTCAAAGATACAAAGAAGCATTGCTCGATTATCAACCAAAGCTGAATATAGGTCAGTTGCATCCATCGTTGCGGAATTGAATTGGGTACAAAACCTACTTCGAGAGGTTCATTTTTTATTCACTACGCCTCTAGTCATCTATTGCGACAATATTAGTGCTACCTACCTTTGTGCAAATCCTATTTTTCATTCAAGAATGAAGCATATAGCCATAGACTTTCACTTTGTTAGGGATCAGGTTGCTAAGAAGGAGTTACATGTTGCACATGTGCACACCTCTGATTAACTTGTTGATTCCCTTATGAAATCTTTAACTCGAACATCATTTACCTCTCATCGTTCCAAGCTTGGAGTTCTCGACGAAACCCCAATCTTACGGGGGCATGAAAGGAAAGAAAGGAATCCTCTCAGTCAACACCTTCCCGATTAACACATTTAGCAAGCATATTTGCCTCCTTACCTATTGTAATTCCTTGCTTATTTTTGGAATATATTCTGCTGCAGAGTCATAACCGTAATCAGTGCAGAATGTGATTCCACTCTCTTTTAATCTATATATATTACATACAAGTCATACATGAATACACAATTTCCAATTTTCATCAAAACCTGTTACATGTCACATTATTTTTAATTATTTTTTGTATTTATCACATTGATTATAATTTTAAAAAATATAAAAAATTAATTAGATAAAATAAATTATAAATATAACTTTTAATAATCTTAATTATTTAAATAAATTAACAGCAAAAATTTATCAATACACATTTTTTTACTAAGAGCCAAACAAAATGCATATTAATATATAAAAATTATTGGACTTGAGATAATTTTTATTAGTAATTTTGATAAAATTCAACTATGGATATTTATGTGAAAACTGATGTCATAAACACATGAACTCTGTTTAGAAAATGATTTTTTAAAACTATTTTATGATATTTTATGGAACAAAAGTTTATTTAAGAAATTAAAAATGTAATGTTTTATTTTTAATCATTTTTTATATTTGTATAAATTCTTTTGTAAAACAACCTTAAAAAATAAGTTAAAAACAACTAAAAGATATTCTTTAAAAACATAATATTTTCTATTGTTAAGAACAAAAATTTGATTTCCTTGTTTTTGGTTACCAAATATATTTTCATTTTTAAAAAAAAAAAACAAAAAAACAATTTTAAAAAATGGTTAGCAAACAGGGCCATGGCTTTTATTTCTACCCTACATTGGGCAAATGTTGCAGCAGTCTATGAACTCTTGCCACTATAAGTTGTTTCATAATAATTTTCTACACGTTGAAATTCTAAAATTTGTAAATTAAAAAATTTCTATTACAAAGCATAAAGTTTGGTTTACAAAGTTGTAAAATTTGTACATTCAAATATTAAAATTCTAAATTTCTAGAATTCCTATATGGCTGCAAATCATTAACTTGGCGTCTAATTCATTACAAAGCATAGAGTTTGGTTTACATGGAATCTTTAGGCCTTCATGGCATTAACTTGTATTCAGCAATGCATGGAATCTGAAGTTCAAAATGCTCAAAATATATCAGCTGCTTCCTGAGAAATATCGCCTTTTTCTCGTCTAAGGTTCACAGTCATTCTCTCGGCCAATCTTTGCCTGCAGATGATTTTCACCATTATTTCAGCAAAATATTGGTGCTTTTCTCTTCCTTGCTTTTCTCTAAAAGCACAAGCACAATTTTCAAATGGAGATTTTATTTTGACTCACCAGCCATATAGGGGACTCTGGAATGAAGAGAGACCTACAAGCTGTACTATACCTGGAATAGCTCCTGACAGTGTATCAGATAGAAGGTTGTTCTGTAAAAACTACCTCTAGATCACATTAATACAGAGCAAGTGAAAAGAACTTACCTATTACCACCAATATATGCCAATTGAAATGAGCTCCAATGAGATACATTAGTGTTGAACCAATAGTTAGCATGAACTGCAGAATCCAAAATACCAATTGTTAGCAAATCACCCAGAAGATGAATGATGGTTCAAAACTTAAGATGGTTTGTACTACAACAATTTTTGTAAAAAGAAAAAAAAAACACTACTATTTCGGGATGCCAAGAAAGCTAACAAAAAAGCTACAAAAGAAACTGGCTCAGTTCAATCAAGGTACAGCTAATTCCTTTTTCTGTAACATCAGGACTCAGGACTCATTCCCATTCTTAAATTCCAACATTCCAATCGTCCCTAATTATATACTCACCACAAGTTGAGGCCATTGACAAAGAAATAGTTGCAGTTAAGGCTATAATCAGTTGTGTCAACAATTTTAAGATTGAATGCAAGCACACAAGAAAGAACCTGGGAAAACAAATAAATTGGTAAAAGCCCTGAAGAGAAGCAGAGTGATGGAGAGTAACTGCAACCAACAATCTGGATTATGAGTTAGGGACTCACTTTTGCAACTTCAACAGCTTTCCCTTGCAGCAATGCTAAAACAGAAGGGGCCAGATCAGGTACTGAAGTACAAATATCTGTATCCTTATATACCAGTACAGATAGCACAGACACTGCTCCACTTTTTATGTAAGGAGATGAACCAGAAAGGTAGCTCATTATCTGAACATTATGCCACAATTAGCCATTAAAAGGAAGCAGCAGCCACTCATTGCAACCATTGATATAAAGAGGTCAAAATAGTTAATTAACAGTCATAATTACCAAAACTATCTCAAACTCATTAAAAAATTAGTAGATAGATATTGATTTCAAGTATTGCATTATAGGATTTATAGAAGCAAGGAACAAGAGTGGAGTTTGCCAATATATCCAACAAAGTTTGCTCGTAAGGATTTTTTTTCCCATTTCACTCCCCGTGATAGTTTTTTTCCTCATAATAGTAAGCTTGTCAACCAAGAAGGGTTCCAAAGGGATGTTTTTCTAAAGTGAAAGAGTTCAATTAATTATGTTCAACTTTATTACTATTATTTTCCTCCAACAAATGGTGCTTCACCATCAAAATAATTGATAATTGATTAATGAAAATTACAGTACAAAACAAGTAGAAGCAACAACATTACATAGAGCATGGGAAAGAAAACCACATAAATCAATTATTCTCCAAAGTAGGATCTGTAAAGTACTTGCCATACTTACCAGCTTCTGATGGGATACTTCAGAACTGAGAGATGATGAGTTTCCCAAGATGGAGCTTATCACAAGGAGTATATCATAAGCTATCTTCTGACTTCTTCCTTTGACTGCAAGTTACAAACCCTATTGCAACAAAAAAACCCTAAACTTATCATTTAAGCAGCAATGTGTATATGTCATTGTGCAGTGAAACTATCATAATAAAATATCAGAAAAGCATACAATCACCAAACAGGCTTAACATTTTTAAGGCGAGACAAATGTTTCTAACACGTACAAAAGGTTCATGGAGGAAAAGCTGGACTTCAATATAGGATACCTAATGATAATAAGAGTAACAACCAAGACCTAGCAGGAAGACAGCATCCTAAGAACTAAGGAGATAAAGGTGCCTATAATTCTGCAGTATTGATGCTCTCCTTTTAGCAAGGAAATCTGCTCCATTAGCAGCCAAGTGAAGTCAATAGAAACAACAGGTCTCAACAGCAGAAGAACCGAGAATATCACACAAAATTTAAATGTCATAAAGATACTTGAGAACTTCTCTTAACCTACTAATAGCAATGGATTGATAAGCTTTAATTTCAATGGCAAGCTGTTATGCTGTTCGAGTCCTGTGTTTAGGAAAAATTGTCACTGAGGTGCCTCTATTTATATTTTTCACCTGCTTTGCATCTGTGTTTGTGTCTATGCTAATATGTAGAAACTTGTTTATTCAATACAACTAGACTTAATTTACAAAACAAATACAACATCCCTATAATTAAACCTGTTTTTGATTCACATACAAAGCTGTAACCTTTAGTTTTGGAAGCTCCCAATTACTTTTGTTGCATGAATAAATAAAACCACAAAAATGAAATAAGAACAGGTGAATTAATAAAAAAATCATCAAAGATTTTATAGATGTTATTTACACTGTAAGATACACATTTTTCAAAGGATAAACCAATATCAGTGAAATGCTAATGTCTAACTGATCTATCATTTGCCATAACATGCTCCCCTATGTTTTATGGGAATGTTGAGATTGAACGATCAGGTTTACTTCTAATCATTCTGGCCTCTAAACTATCTGATCTCAGCGTTTATGGGAATGCTTCAGAATCTCCTATTTGGTGCTACCCACCATGAGTTCTTGCTTCAACTACATCCTGCCATGCCATGATGTGGAATTTTTCCACCCATGAGTGAAATTTTATAACACATCTTTAACTATATGATGCTAACATCCATCTTTTCAGCATGCCAAAATGCATGACAACATCCACTATTCAATAGTTGAACACATAGGTCTTATATTTCCTTACAATTCTATATGCAAAACAACTAGTTATGCATGATAACTTGACTCCTCATATTTCTATCAGGTAGAATAAATAAACATTGACTGCAATCTCCTCAACTTGGAAAACAATTTGGAACTTTTGGTATTAAAACACAAAATACTTTCTTCAAAAAGATTATATGAACACAACTTACATCCATTACTAAGCACCATCCAATGATAGGACCAAGGGTAATCATCACTCTTTTCAATCACCATATCCATCATCAAAAATCATGCAAAAAAACCTCTGAATTAGCAACATAATCCAACCTCCTGATTTCCTCCATTAAGTCTCCTAATCTCAGGTATATCTCTTCACAATTAGGGTGGGATCGATCCTCAGCATTGAAGGAATGCACCTCATTTTTAACCTCTATCCAACTCCAGCCAGGAACCTTTTTTACCCCTCTCTCCTTCATCAACCTCTTTATGCTAGCCTTTTCGTTCCACCTCCTGAGATGCCCAAACATGCTGGAGAGTAGAACATAAGTGCAATGCTCTTCAGGCTCTAGTTCTAATAGATGGCTTGCCACCTGACTCGCCAATTCTATGTCACCACAAGTCCTACATGCACCAAGTAGTGTTTTCCACACCATTGCATCTGGCTCAAATGGCATTGCCTCAATTAATGCTTTTGCCTCATCTAGACGCCCAGCCCGCCCAAGCAGATCAATCATACAAGCATAATGCTCCATCCGAGGTGGAATCCCATAGTCAGATTCCATAGATTTTAGGAAAGACCAACCCTCTTCTACCAATCCAATGTGGCTGCATGCAGTTAGAACTGCAACAAAAGTTATATGATCCAGCTTCACTCTTCTATCTTTCATTAAGAAGAAGAGATCAAGTGCAATTTTGCCTCGCCCGTGTTGCGCATAACCAAATATGAGTGAGTTCCATGCAATTGAGCTATCTTTTGGTGTTGCATCAAATGATTTTCTAGCATCTTCAATGACACCACACTTCGAATACATAAATATCAATGAACTGGCAACGAATCCATTTGGCTCAAAGCCTGATTTAAGTACTAGGACATGAACTTGTTGACCCAACTGGAGAGTTGCTAAATCCGAGCAAGACCTAAGGACAGCAGAAAAGGCATAGTGATCAATCACTACATACTGAGATCGCATATTCTCAAAGAACTTCAATGCATCTTCACTTAACCCACTTTGTGAGAATCCTGTCAAAATGGAATTCCAAGAGACATGGTCCTTGTTTTCCATGGATTCAAATATATTTAATGCTTCATCCATGGATTTGCTATGTGATTTGAGATACATGGCAATCAATGAATTAGAGATCGGTACCAAAAATTCCAATCCCCTTTTGATTACCAATCCATGTAAGGACTTTCCTTGGCCTTGATGTGCACCTTCAAAAGCAGCACTTATGACACTAGTGTATGTATAGATGTCTGGTTCAAACCCAAGCACTTGCATTTCAAGGAAGAGCTCAAATGCATCCTCCTCCTGATTATTTACTAGGTAAGCAGCCAGCATAGAATTCCATGTCACTAGATCTCGTGTCTCAATAGCACCATCAAACACTCTTTCAGCATCTTCAATGGACCCACACTCTGAGTACGCTGTGATTATGGCATTGCACACAGTAGTATCAGATGCCAAAGCATGCTTCACAATTTTAGCATGAACCTGCGTTGTCAATTTGTGCAAATCTGGGTCATCAAGCAATGTCAAAAGTGGAGCAAATGTCCCATCGTCAATCTCCACACCCTCCAGCTCCATACAATCCAATAGCCAAAATGCAGTCCCCCGATCACCCACTTGAGCATACCCACTAATCAAAGCATTCCAGGTAACAGAATTACGAATATTTATAGACTTAAACACCTCAAATGCATCCTCAACTCTCTCACATTTCGCATACATGTCTAAGAGTGCACTACCTGCAAACACATTCCCCTCGTAACCCATCTTAACAATCATGGAATGCACTTGCTGCCCAACCTCAACATATCCAACACAAGCAACACCCTTAAGTATACTTCCAAAACTGTACCCATCAATCGCAAACCCATATCTTTTCATGGATTTTAGAAACTCCAGTGCAGTCTCAAAGTTCCCAAAATTCACAAACCCTGCAATCATTGTATTCCAAGACACAGCATCCCGTTGCGACGTTTCATCGAACATCTTGCTAGCAATACGTATCTCTCCACATTTTGCGTATCCATTTATGATATTGTTGGCAGTGTATATGCTTGCAGTTGTTCCTGATTTGATCGCCAAACAATGGTTGACTGAAGCCCTGTATAAAGCGGTGAAAGAAGATTGACTGAGTGAGTGCAATGGCCTCATTCATGGGTGATTATTTTCTCAGTACAAATCTGGAAATATTTATTTTCTCTGGAAAAATTTTCAGGGAAAACAAAAGGACAATCTTTTTTATGCCAAAAGCTTCACTAGGACTAGGACAAATCTGCGTAAGAAAAGGCGAAACTGATCCTTGCGCCTACAACACCAACTTCTAATATTATAGCGTGTGGGGATTTTTGGCCAAATGCAATATCTTTTTAAAAATATGTTGAAGTGTGTAAGACTTAATTTACCTTTTAAAAAATAATAATATAAATTATCATTCTCAAATCTTATGTGCAATAAATTATTTTTACAATAATAACTATTATATAAATATTTTCTAAAAGAATTTAAAAATATTAAAGTTATGTTTGGTTCTTAGAAAATACTAAAAAAAGAAAAAAAATGTTAAAAAAATTTATTTTCTTATGATTGTACTATAAAAATATGTCAAATGAAATCAAATATAATTAAAACTAATTAAAAACTTGTATATTTTTAAATTATTTAATCTTTAAATCGATGAATTAAAATAAGTAAAATTAGTTTAAAGTAAAAAAATAAAAATAATTTATTAACTTTTATCTATTTTTTATTTTCCTTTACATTTTTTTTCTTTTGTATTTTTTTTCTTTGCATTTTCCCTCATATTTTTTGGAAAATAATCATAGCTTAAAACTCCTAATTATGTTTGGTTTCCTTAGGAAAAGAAAAAAATTACTAAAAGGAAAATAATTTTCTTATATTTGATTTTATTATAGAAAATGGAAAAAAAGTCAAATAAAATTAAAATTATTAAGAAATTTATATATTTTTAAATTATTCAATCTCTATATAAAGAGTTAAATAAATGAAAAAAAAAATTGAAAATGCATATAAAAGTAATTTATTGAATTCAAATCAATTTTTTATTTTTCTTTTTTCTTTTTCTACTTTTTCTCTTTATTTTCTTTCCATCACATTTTCCTTCAAACTTTCCAAGAACCAAACAATGATGGTGCACTAAAAAAAAAAAATTCACAATGATGGTGCACTAAAAAAAAAATTTCAAAGGAAAAGAATTCATGACGCATGTTTTTATAATAATACTCCTAACAATTTTTTATCTTGAAAAACTTTTTCCCAACCCTTTTCAAATACAAATTTGTTAAGATAAATTATATATCTTAAAATAATTTGAAATGATTCCTTGGAAAGTAATTTTTTTTTTTTTAGAAATAATGAAATATTAAAAAAGTTTGCTTGACAAATAATTAAATTGACTACAAAATGTATTTAATAAATAAAATTTTGATTTGAAATAAAAATCTTTTTATTAAAAAATAATTATAATGAATACGAAGTAAAATAAAATATAGAAAACTTCTTTAAAAACAAAATTTTATGATAGAAAGGATTTAATATTAAATATGATAGCTCTTATTTTAATTCATATTTCTTCCAACATAATAAAAAAAAAAAACATCTTAAACTCTTTAATGAAATCCAAATAATAAGTTTACAAATATATAGAAGAAGTATAAACATATGAAATTAAGATATAAAACAATAAGATCACATGATCATATATAAAATATAAAGCAATGGAATTGAGGTGTGATGTTGGGATCAACACACCACAAGTACCCCTTGGCCTATGGGAAACCTATATGCTTATACCAATATTATTTACCAATATGATAAAGGTTCACAAGATGTAAAAGAGAAATTAAATATAAATTAGAATAAATGTTAACTCATGACATTATGTGAAAAAGATAAATAAAAATTCGAAATTTTAGCCATGTTTTGATGGGTTCGACATGATATTTAAGGGAGGGATTTCAACCCTACTTTTCATGCTCTCTACAACACATATAATTTTCCATACATCATACATATGATGTCATTTCTTCTCAATTTTAAGAATAAAAATTCTTCGGCATGCTCGCATATACAAAGATTACTAAGTTTTTCATGTCATGACTCTGTGTGAAAAGAAGAGCGATTTTGCTCTAATAATTATTGTGTTTTGATTGATTATAATGAAAAAAATTCATTCCCATGGAAACCAAAACCTACTCTAGGCAAATTTTAATTTCTCTTCTAAATATACATGATTGCATCTTGAACCAATTAGAAGGTTAACTACACCAGGACCGTCTATCAATATATTAAACTTGGGACAAACTCAACTCGAGATCAGATTAGAAATTTTCAATTTATGTCAAGCCCATGATAACTTGAGAACCACCGATTTTAAAACAAAAACTTAGAATGGAATCTTTTAATAAATAAAATACTTATTTTAAAGTTATAAGATATAAAATATATTATGAAATAAAAAAATTTAAAGTTAAATATATTTTAAAGTTTAAAATATATCGTTGGTTACCAATTTAACATAAAAGACAATCGTTAATTGAAGTTTTATCACTTTAAAATACTTTAATAATTAATTAAAATGATAAACTAATTATTAGTCTAACAAAATTTAAAAATGAAAAGGAGTTTGAGTTCTTTCCGTATGATATTATTTTTAGAAAATAATGATGTAGACCCCTTTTAACAAGCCACCCAGGAGGAGTAATTTTCGTTTTTTTAGGGGTGGGGGACGGCTACCAACGGCACATGCATGGGACGCGTGGTGAAAGGCACCACCACCTCGCCATGGTGGTGGTTGAGAATGGAGATGAGGCCCAGGCGGAGTCGCAGAGAGCAGGGAAAGAGCTTGTTAGTTCGATCCAGGTATGATTTCCGCACTATTTTGTACATTCTCAAGAGATCTATCCTGTTTCTTGATAGTTTTTGGGTTTTATTTGTTGGTTTGCTGTGGACATCAAGAGCCACAAGATGGTTTTGGTTGAATGTGATTATCTGCCCATATATGCTCTGTTTTGGTTCTCTTTGCTGCTCTCGTTTTTTTTCCCTTGTAAATGACCCATGTGCATGGAGAAAAGTTTAACTTGTCCAAGCAAAGGCTTCATGTTCTCATGGTGAATAACACGGTTACCACATGCCTACGCCTTCTTCACTATTTGCGTCAGCCATACCCATTTCCTCACTCAAGCTTGCAGGAATCAAGCATCCTCTACCACACCCATTTTCCTCTCATTCATTCTCCATCCCACTCCCTCACTTACATGGAGTCTCACGGGTGCATGCTATCTTTCACTCCTTCACATACCCATTAAAACCACTCACCCAAGCCTCCATATCCATACAGCCCATACCCATCCTTCATGCTACTCATAACCATGTTCTACCATACCCATGTGTACACCCATTTAATCATACCACCAAACCCGTTTCTCTCTTTAAACCTTCACCTACCTGTGGGATCCTCCTTAAAAAATGCCATGTGGCTCTCTCTCTCCCTTGCACACGCAGACGGTCCCCCTTGCGACCCGCGACATAGCTCATTCCACCCGGGGAAGAATTCTGTCCGGCTGACGTTCAACCTTCTCTGGATATCTCACATCCGGAATTCTATTCTGCCGACGTTCCACCTTCTCCGGATATCTCACATTCAGAATTCTGTCTGGCCGACATTCCACCTTCTCCGGATATCTCACATCCAGAATTCTGTCCGACCGACATTCCACCTTCTCTGGATATCTCACATCCGGAATTCTATCCGGCCGACGTTCAACCTTCTCCGGATATCTCACATCCAGAATTCTGTCCGGTCGACATTCCACCTTTTCCGGATATCTCACATCGAGAATTCTGTCCGGCCGACGTTCAACCTTCTCCGGATATCTCACATCCAGAATTCTGTCCGGCCGACGTTCCACCTTCTCCGAATATCTCACATCCGGAATTCTGTCCGGACGACATTCCATCTTCTTTGGATATTTCACATCCGGCGCCTGACACCGGATGGGAGAGGAGGGTAATTCAACTTTCCTGGTCAGACATGTCCGGATCCTCTAATAGCGCTTACCCGGAGAGCATCCGCAACCGACAATTCAGATTCCCCGGACAGCTTGGCTCGTCAGACACTCGCGGTTCGCCGGATCCATTTCCGCTCACAATCAAAAAGCAAACTCCGATAATACTGACGACCAAGTCTCCTGAACTATCACTCATCTTTAATGCAAGATAGATTGGGCTTTGGTGGGGGCCCCACACGCGTGATTTTATGATCGATTGGTGGATTGATTGATTTGATTGCTATATGTGATTGATTTACACTATTCTATGATACACACACGATTATTTTGTATTTAATTGCTAACATTTGTTTGCATTGAAGTAAACCAGTTCATCACTTAGGTATATTATTTGCCTCTCCTGTTCATTCAATTATTTTGTTTTGAGTGATATTCATTCAGTATCCATGCTCGATTAATTAATTGTCATGATTGCTCCATTTTATTAGTAGAGATCCGTTTTTAGGGACTTAGAAGGGTGCTACGGTTTTTACCGTACCTTCCTGATAAGTAACCTAACCCCCGAACCCGATCCAGTTTTTCGCAGACCACATTTTCCAAAATAAGGAGTCACACTTAGGGTTTTTCTTTCTTATTTTGTTTACCCTTTAAAAATAAAACTAAAATAAGTGGTGACTCCAAGTCATTTTTCAAACAATAAATAAAATCAATTTTTCAAATAAAAATCGAGCTTGCCTTCGAGTGGGAAACGCATGAGCCAAAATGCGGGGTCCACAAATGAATAAATAAAAATAATAAATAAATAATAATGTGTGAGTTGAAGTTTCGACAAGTTGTTCACACCTTTAAGTGGTGCTAATGTTAATATGTTAGGAATTATATGTATGTTTCTAACTCAAGTCTAAATCTAACTAATTCAAATCTTGTTCATTACAACCCAAGTACTAGGACAAACATGAGTTTGAGGGGTTGAACCCACCTAAGTGGTAACCCTGTCCACATGGTATTTTGATTGACCCAACTCTCATTCTTAGTTATGTGTGAAAACATCTTTATATTTAATACAATTTAGTTATTTTTTGCTTTTACATAAATAATGACTTATCATATAAGCTCACGGTAAAAGATCAAAAGATTGACATTTAAGTATTATCCAATACCAAAATATTGAAAATGCTTTAAGGAAAATTTTAGGATATTGAATCGATATCTATCGAGCTTGTAATCTAAACCACTAAGAGCGTATGATGAAAGTTATGTCATTAAATGAGGGTAAAAATAAATAAGAGTAAAGTATAAACAAATGAGATAATGAATAAATAATAAGATTAAAAATAATATCAAGGTAGAAAACAATACAACTCAAATTAGATACAAAATAATGGAACCAAGTCTTATACATGGCATGTTATAATTGGTCTCACTTTTCAATAGGAATAGATTTAATAGCACAGCAGGGCCCACCTTTGAGGGACACGAAAGATTTGCCAACGAGATCACTAGGAAGCACTCGCATCGTGCACTTTTTTTAAAGGAGATCGCTATGTTTTTCACTCATGAAGACGTCTTTGTTGGAAGTCTTACTAGAGGTAAGGCATTTAATTTTTACAACATTAATGCCTCTTGTTCCTAAGTCTTAAGATGAAGTAGAGATCAACACTAACTCCAGCTTAATGCTAATATTAAAATTCATTCAAAATCATCATCACTTTACCAAAGCTTTTTCATAATGCTCATATTGTAGTTTGCTAATTCAAACACACACACACACAAGTAGAAATTTAAAAAAACTAATCAAAAGAAAATGAAAAGTTACAACGATGAGGGTTCTCCTTCTCCTCACAATTCCAGCTCCACACACTTTCGGTTTCTGTCTAATGAAATCCTAAATCATAAGAGGGTTAAATACAATTGAGATAAACTCATCATACAATAAATAAATAAATAAAATTTGGCTTCGATTTCACAATGAGACATAGTCAAGCATCCTTCATCACTTATTGGACTCTCATGATTATGACATATTTGTCGGCACATCTCCTAACTTTGAGTAATGTAGAAATTATAGATTTTGAGGAAGGTAATTGTACATCACTTTTAACCCAAGGGTTCTCCCAATCGGGTTTTGATGATCACAAATCATGGTTAAGTGACTAATTGGTTTGAATGATAAAGAATCTCAAGTATAAATTGGAAATTCATCAAAGACCAAAGGGATACAAGATCGAGACTATTGGAAGACTTTTGATCATAGGAAACGAATGTAAGATGAATGCATGAGTGCACTTAGGTTTTTTCATACCTTTTCATGCATCTTTAAAAACTCGGTTTATTTGTTAAAATTCCGATTTCATTAAAACCCGAGTTTTATCAAATGTACCTTAGGCAAAATGTTTCAAAATTGACATATTAATTTACCTAAAAACCTTGCCTAAGTGTTAGAAAAGAAAGGAATTGAAAAAGATAGGTTTTCGGGGCCAAAAGACTGAACCGGTCGAGGCTCTGGCCAACCAGCTCAACCGGTTGGGGAACCGGTCGACTGGTTGCCTTTGTCTAGTCGAGGTTCAATCGAGGAGTGCCAAAAACACTCTCTTTCATCCAATAGCTTCCTCTTCCCGGTTGAGGTTCCATTCTTCCTAATCGACCTCCGGTCGAGGTCTTGTCAAGGTCCGGTCGAGGCAACGGTAACCTGCCAAAGAATTAAATGCTCCAACAACTAGTGAACCGATCGACCCCCAACTCGACTGGTCGACCCCCAGCTCGACCGGTCGAGATTGTCTTTTGCTTTTCTTGGCTCCCGAGCTTAGAAACGTATAAATTGAGAGCTCCACTTCATTTATGATATAGAGAACACTTGCAATTCATTGTCTACCTACCTGTTCTTGGCTTAAAAACTCTCATTTCTGTCTTAGTGCTTTAAACCATCACTTGCATATCTTTTAGTGCACCCTTGTGGGTCATCCTAGTTTTGTTTTGTATTTAAGCTATCTTTGAGTTAGGTTGAGGGATTCTTTCTTATAAAACTTGAGTGTTAAAGCCTTCAAGAGGTTTGAATCTTGAAGAGATTCTGTAAGAGCCTATTGGAGCCGAAATCCAAGTGTAAAGAATTGGAAGCTTGGTTGAAGCTTCAAGCTAGTGGAATCCTCACTCGGTTAGGAGATTGAGGAGAGTGGACATAGACATAGATAAGTGAAAATAACAAAGAGAAATGAACAATTTTAAGGTGGTTCAATGATGAAAATGATA
Source organism: Vitis riparia (assembly GCF_004353265.1). Classification (NCBI taxonomy): domain Eukaryota; kingdom Viridiplantae; phylum Streptophyta; class Magnoliopsida; order Vitales; family Vitaceae; genus Vitis; species Vitis riparia. The sequence continues at coordinate 7,846,083 of NC_048434.1, read as the reverse complement.
TTTATGTCTATAGAGCACACTGGGACTAAGAATCTACCAATCAAATGATGATAGAAGGGTAAAAATCAATGTTTTCAAAACCGCACCGGTCATTGAATCGAAAAAGTTATTGGTTCATGATTCACTGGTCGGATCAACTATCGAATCGTAGTCGAACTCGTGATGTCATAAATATAAAATTTATAAATTATTAAAATTTAAAATAATTACAAAAATAAAAATAATAATTTATATGTTATTTAAAAATTAAAAATTTATTTAAAAAGCAAAAAATTAGTTTCAAATTAGAAATTTAAATTGAAATCATAATTTTAATTTAAAATTTAAAATTTTAATATTTATTTTCAAATAAAAAACTTATTTTAAAATAAAAAAATTTATTTAAAATTGTAATGTTTTTAATTTTACCATTAAATCATATATCATGCAATTCATGTAAATTCATATAAAAGACATTAAATTTTATCTCATACCATCCATGTAAATCCATATAAAAAGCATTTTTTTTACTTTATCAATTTGAGCTCCCAATTTGTGCTCACAATCCATATAAAATTGTAATGTTGTTGTGAAGAGTAATAAATAAACAAAAAAAGGAAAATTTATAAAAATGGAATATTAAACATAATATCATAATAATAATAAAAAATATATTAAAATTATGAAGGCGCATAGTGCACACAGTCGGGTTTTCCGGAGGGGCGCTTTGACCATCGGGAGGGGGGGCTAGGGGTTTGCGGTGCCAAGAAGGGGCTTTGCAGCAGGAGGGATGGTTGCAGCGGTGTAACAGCCGGGGAGACCGTCGGTGGGAGTTGGTGTCGGTGTCGCGAGACAACTTCTTCATCTTCAGTGCAGATGGAGAAGGAAGGTTGAAGGTGTTTTTATATCCTCCAAAATAGAGTCGTTTTGATGCCAGAAGCATCAAAACAACGTCATTTTGATATTGTAAATTTTTTTTTAAAAAATAATTGAACCTCCGATTCGTCAGTCAGACCGTCGATTCAACCGGTCTAATTCTAGTTCAACCTATTTTCGACCTAATTGATCTGATCGGACCGTAACCGTGACTAGCCGGTTGTCGAACCGGCCGGTCCTGACTGATTTTTAACATCATGGTAAAAATGGATGAAGGTTCTTCTTTTCCTCTCAATTGCGATTGCATCTTATTTAAGATTTAGGCTACATAAACCAACAAGTTCATCTTATTTGCGTTGGCTTTGGATATATAGGAACATATAGCTTATGGTTCTCTGATACTACTATGAATTAATTATTTCATATTTTCCTTGGTGCACGATCTGTAGACGTTCATAATGCACTACAAATGGCCACGCACCCATGGTATTGGCATTTAAAATTGAAGCTGTATTAAATATATTTATCTATATATATATATATATATATATATATATATATATAATCACACTTCTATGCTATTAAGGGTGACTGTAATGATGCTTTTATATGGTAATATCTACTGGAATTGATGCACTTTTATGGACTGGTGTACGGAAAAGGCACTTCGATGAATTACAATGACACTCTTTTATGAGCACAGGGCATAGGTTAGAGAAAAGAAGGGTAGGTCCTCCTGTTGGGACATTCCCAAGAATCATTGAAAGAGAGAAACAGCAGCCTTATTTGAGAGGAGTATACATCTCTGAAAAGGCTAGCTAGCCATGGAGGATGCATGATTAGTGAGAGAAATAGCTTTAAAAAGAAGGGAAAAAAAAGTAGCATGGATGAGAGAAGTAGATGAACCTTGAGTCATGAAAGGCTCCTTAATTAATTGAGCTTTTCAGTAGGAATTGAAATGGTTGATCAGTTCTTCGTATAATTTCAACCTTAATCAGTAGGATTATAAACCTTGACTGATGGTCTTCAACTGGGAGAGAATCATCTGCAAAACGGTGAATCCACATATAGACTAGTTCTGATTCAAATAACATAATCAATTGAATGCAGTAAACTTCATTCCCTCTCCATTTTTATAAATAAACAATCACTTCACGCAAATCCATGTTAACTATTGTTGGAGTTGGGTTCGGTGCCCAATAGGACTAATCCTACTCAATCCAATAAAATGAGAAATGGAAGAACATGTTTATGTAGAAAGTTCTTTTTCTTAAATTTTATTTTCTCAGTAAAAATGAAAGTCAAGACGTTTGTTCTGTGAGGATAAGGTGATAATTATTTTTTGTGCTTCCATTCACGACTTGGGTAAAAAATTTGTCGGTAAAACAATCAAGTAAAGATTCTGGGCATCAAGACTTTATTTTCCGTCAACTACCATATTGCACTAAAGGAGTTCAAAGTAATATGGTGCATAGACCAGTTGAAATTCCTCTCTTCTAATTTGTTCATGATTTCATTGATGATTCCAACACAATAACTAAAAGCAGAAAATAGGCAAACACATTTACTACCATCCTCCTATCAATCAAATTCTTCACATGCAGATGCGCTGTCCAAGGAAAACGGTTCAGTGCTCTTTAGATGTGGACCCTAGTGTGTGTATACTTCCAAGCGTCGGTCGGTGTTCATTTTCAGAGTCATAATACTATATGTACTTGTCCTGCCTAACAAATTCATACAGGCTCCCTCTCATGAAAGCAACAAAAGAAGTAGCTCTCAAAGACTCAAACAGTCCATATCCTTTCAATAACACTCGGTGGGGTGGAGCCAGAAACAGATTTCAGGAAGGCACCCTCCAATGGTATAATATAATGAGATAACATTTCAACACAGATGATAAATGCAAAAATTTAAACATTAAATACGTTATAATTAGGCAAACAAATACTTCCTAAAGGATAAACAATTCAGTACAATTATCATTTCCGTATAGTTAAAGGATTGCACATTGTTTCCCATGAAATTTCTCACTGCAAATAGAGAAAGTCACTATATATATCAAAACTTATAGATTCTGTTCATCCCAGATTCAAAAAATAAAAAAAAAAAAATAGAAAAGGTCACAATACGATCCTTATAACTGGTTAATTAGATGAACACTATAAGAAAAATACTTCCCAAAGTGCTAACCAAACAACGTCTTGTTTTCTCATCCTTCATCCATTAGCCACTTCACATGATTGCCGGATTTCCCCTTCATCACCACTCTTCACTCCGATGATGGTAAGCTTCAAGAAAGACTGGCCCCATCTCTCAAAGAAACTATTCTGGTCATTTGCAAGATCCTCTACCATTTTCTTAGTTCTTTTATCACTAAAGAGGACGGAATCTGATTGGAAGAGACCTTTGTGGGCCATGAGATTTCGATAGTACTGATTGTCAAACAAGAAGGATGTTTCTGGATCATTGTTAACTGTTACAGATGAGCTTACACTTGATGGGCACTTCTTCCTCAGCTCATTTGCATAAGCTTTGTCTAAGGATGTGTCAATGCGGGTCAGTGTCCCCTTTGAGTCTGCTTGGAACCTATCACTGAATGCACTGCAATGAGCTGATCCTATGGTGTGGGCTCCTGCAAAGTAATTAGAGGCTAATACATCAGCACAATTTAAGCTAGTAATGGAACTCCTACCTGCCAGCCAAAAGGAAAAACAAATTAAATTCATATGCTTGTGTCTTGGATCAATTTGAGATGTACAAAGCCTCATCAAAATCATCAGTTTTTCACTAGATATTGTTTGACATATTTTAATATATAAGAAAAAGAAGGTTTATGTCTAAAAACCTAATTAAGAAAAGCCACATTAACCCCTCAAGGAAGAACTCAAATCTTATATCTAAAAGCTTGTGTCTACATGAATTTTTGGTTTTAGTGGCAAACCTGATAGGATGACAAGGTCATCTAAGGACAACCCTTTAGAAGAGAAGAGCTTCATCATCTCATCCATACTAAAACTTGTGTCTATAATGTTGAATCTAACAACTGAAGCCACAGAAGCCCTTCCATCCCTCCTTCCCGTTGGAATCTGAAGCATCGGTCCGCCAACCTGCTCCCAATATTTCATCACTAAATAACCAACCAAAAAAGGAAGGGAAAAAAAATCCATAAAAAAAACAGTGAAGGAGATGGTACAATTTCGACGGCATCCCTAGCTGCCAAAGCAAGAATGTCAGCACAAGAAACAGTTCCTGGACAGAAGATTTCAAGTACTCTTTTTGCTGAATTTATAACTGAAAATCCTCCAAGAGAGGCATTTGCTGGATCACTTCTCTCTGTATCATTTCCTTGTAACAGCACAGATGCATCACAACCCTGCAACCACAAGTAATAGTTCTAGCAGGTTCAAGAGGAGAAAAATTACACAAATGATTTACCCTTGCAATTACATAAGGCTTTGCCTGTAATTCTTAGAGAATAATATCGAAGTGATTCCTAGCAGGAGCTGCAGGAAAGGACCTGTTTAATAGAAGAACCATTTTTCTTCTCAAATTAAAGCTATTAGATTAATTCTTTTGAAGCGACCTAAAGTATGGTGTCTTTTCTATTATCTTCAAGCAAGAATGACTTCCAAATAGCAAATAAAACTAGTTTTATAAAAAATTAAAGTCAGAACAAAATTTTCTTCAACCCTGAAGACTTTCCCTTTTACAGATAAGGCTGTTTCATGCTCGCCCATCCTGGTGGTGGGGGGCCACACGTTTCTTCATGAAGTCAGCCTCATCATCCATGCCCAATATCATAACTCAACTTCACATGGAAAAACCAAGGGGTGCCCGCTTTCTTGCAGAATCACATCAAAACATAATTAATTGCTTCATACCATTAAAAGAGGGAACACTGGTCCATGCACGGATTTGAAAAGTAATTTTTGATGTATAGAGTTTAATTAGAAATGATTCTTCTAGGAAGCTTCATTCCTAACCCAACCTCATTCCAAAAGAAATTACTTCCTCAATAATAAAGGGATCCCAAATAATTAAGTTTATGGATGCGTTATCTCTACTTACAAATTCATTGCATCCACTAATAATCACTTGTTTGTACGTATCCAGAAAAAAAAATGGCGGAAATTCAAATGCCGATAGCTCTATAGTTTTTTCCTGAAGAAATATGTGCTTTCATTTAAAGAGGGAAAAGAAGTTGCATCAAGACACACCCAGCATGCTAAGGTACTGTGGAGAACTAAACAACTAGTATATGAAAGCAAGACTCACCTCTACCATGCAGTCGTGAAAGAGCAGGCGAAGGAGCTTTCCAGGAATGGTTGGGTCAAAGGAGGAAGCTGATCTGACTGTGTTTTTCACTATAAACTCAGCAGATGGACATGAAGCTCCATAGAAGTTGAAGGCAAGTCTGGAAGAAGAAGGAGAAGGAAAAGCAGCAAAAGAGAAGAGAAGGAGAATGAGAAGTTTAGGAGAAAAAACTAATAGCTTTGTCTCCATAAGAGTAGTCTTAGAAGTGTAAAGCAAAGAACGTAATGTCTGTCGCTCAGGCAAAGAGAGTAATGTCTGCCGCTTCAGTCTCCCACTTCATCCGAGAGAGAGAGAGTGATTGAGAGATAGGCATGCATGACTTTAAAGCAGCATTTATTTGGTTTGGTGATGTCAGAGGTAGATAAAGTTTGCCATAAAATTACAGGTTGTGATTAGATGAGGCTCTCAATGCAAGCATTTAAACACCCTATGCGCTATTTCAATTTTTGTTGCACTGAGAAAAAAAGTTCAATGGTCTTGCGGTTCGGTTTCTAAATCCAGCTGTGACAACACATTTATTAACTTTGGAGGAAAAAAAAACTAATGTTATATTTGGTTCCGAAAAATACTTAAAAAAATAAATAATAAAAATCCCATGGTTTCATCATAAAAAAAAATATGAAAAAATAAATATAATTAAAATTTTATATACTTTTAAATTATTTAATTTTTATATAACCAAATAAAATAAATTAAATTTTAAGCAATATATAAAAAAATATACATTTTTTTTATTTTTTTTTTCTCTTAAATTGTTCGAGAATCAAACATAACATGATGCATGGAAGAATCTATTTTTTAAGTTTATATTTACTAATGTCTTTTGAAAAGATGAAATACAAATTTATAATTTGTATTCATACTAAAATCTCATTTACTAAAAAAAAAAAAAGATTTTTTACATGTAAAATAATTTTTTAAAAAGATGATTTTAAAAGCAGGTATTTTTTATAAGTATTTTATAAAATATAGTTTCTTAAATTTAAATAAAAATTCTTTAAAAAAAAATGAATGAAGGTTACCAAAATGAAATAAGGGTATAAAAAATAAAAACAAATTTAATTAAAATACAAAGGAATAAGACCAAGGTTTAAAGCAATTGGTATAAAACAATAAGATCGGCATAACAGGATTTGATTATTTATAATTTTCAATAAATACCTCTTTGACACTATAGCAAAGACCATTAACTTGAGTTCTAAAACATTGCATGAAAACAGCTAAATCTCTCCTTTGTTTTAACCAAGAATGGAAATTCCGCTATTTTTTTTTTCTTTTATGCTAACAACTAAATCTTTTCGTTTTTTTTTTTTTTTACCAAAGATGAAGATTTTGCAAAATGTTTACCAAAATATTGTGCTTCAGATAGTTTACACTATTTCTCATGATTTTATCACGATTTTCTTGTGATAAAATGAACTTTGTGACCATCAATTCAATTTCTTGTGATTTTATCACGATTTTCTAAATATTTTCATCATTTAATCGAAACTTCAAGATATATAATGATATTTTGGTGAGAAAATGGCTACTCTCTCTCTCTCTCTCTCTCTCTCTCTCTCTCTCTCTCTCTCTCTCTCTCTCTCTCTCTCTCTCTCTATATATATATATATATATATATATATATATATATATTTTGTTATTATTTATCTTTAGTGAAAAAATATAATTCCAATATTCATCTAGATAATTGACAATTTGAGAATTTTTTTTTATAAAAGAAACAAAATAGAAAGATAAGCACATTTAGCAAAATGAACTTGTAAAGTAAATAAAAATGGTAGTTTTGACATAAAATGTATGTTACTGTTTAAGGCCACGTAAAAGGAATTGTTTTTTAGGGATAATATGGTGCTCCAAATCCCTAGTAATATGAGGGAAAGGCCCAAAATAAAAAATCATCACCACACAATCCCTATTAATCAATCAAATACAAGCATAATCCATGGTTGCGATGTCACTCCAACTCTCGGCACTTCCCAATATCATACAATATCAATGCTACAGTGTCCTTTCCTCCATCAATATATATCATGTGTCCGAGATGACATATATCTCATAAAACATGGTGTCATATAGACACAGTGCCACTACATCTCTCAGCATACTTCTCATAGAAACTATTATAGTATCCTTTCATCTTTCAACACAAAAGATTATTAGGTCAATTGGTTACAATGTGTCTCTTCGTCTCTATAGCACAAAATAGGTTCAGGGTATATTACAATCACATCCATAGCAATAATATAAAGTATAATAATGACAATACCAATTATTTTTAGTGAATAGTAAATACTAGGTAAGCTCCTAAGAAAGACTAAAGGGGTCATAATGGTCTCACTTTAAACCCAACCTCCTTAAACAAAACTTCCCTAAACCGTACCCATCTCTTCATGATCATTGAACTATCTTAACTATTTATGTACATACATATCAAGGATACAAGGAACACGTATTTATTATAAATGTAGCATTTAATCAATAGATTTTCAAAGCATATCTCATGATATTTAAAAAAAATAATGAACACATGACATTTGATATATGAGATATATAATTCTAAAACCATGTAAAATCATACATTATAAGATTACTCACATTTTAGATAGGAATTTTGCACTACATCCGTTACGACAACTCAAATTAAGATCCAACATTTGGAATAACACCACCATAAAAGCCTTTTCATACTTTTCTACTTTCTTTTCTTGGTAGGTGAACACCCTATTTACAAGAACCCAAAGCAAGTAAACATATAGGCAAGGTTTGAAATATCAGTAAATACAAATATATCGATATTTGGATTTTACGGATATATTGGAAATATTAGAGAAATATCGATGAATATTTTGACACAAATATCAGTGGGGCGAAAATTATTCAAAATTCATGAGAATGTTAGAAAAACTCCAAAAAATGATAAAATAAACAAAAATACATATGTTAAATTTAGTTTGTAAGTATAATTGACATAGATATGATCAAAGAGAAAAATATCAATAAATAGAGATATATTGGTACGTTCAATACTTGGATTTTAAGGATAGAAAATATGAATTTTGGAAGTGTACACTTAGAAAGTTAGAATTGAGTTAAGGAATATTTTATTGAATGAGAACAATTTATATATTAATATAATACATATGATATTGCAATAGTCCTTAGTACCAAAATGAAGATCGATATGGTTCCATCACATTATTAGATGAAGGGATCACATCTTGTTGAAGACAATAATCATACCAGAACATGGAGTTTCGATAGTACTCATTACGAACATGCCATGCATAAATTTATTGACTCCTACCCACAACCTCTCCATGGATGGGAAATCCAAGGTTTTCCCATGTGCTTATTTGAAATCCTTATTGTTGCATCTAATATGGAAAGTAGTATGACATTTACGTAAAAGAATGATAGTTATACCTTCATACTCTTCATCAATGGAACTTGAATGATTTGGAGGAGGCTGACCATAACCCATTGCATAAGGGACATGTTGGTTTCATTTAACGAGTCACTAAATTGAGTCTTTATACTCATTGACTCAAAACTAGCCAAAAATAAGTCCTCATCGTATGGCGTCATCCTTCGTTGTCTTCCTCCATACGGTTTTCCAATGGCTCCAACAATTTGTCCAGCTCTTCTAGAATCGTGGTCTTTATCTTGAGTACAATGTGTGAAATCATCTTCGCAAGTAAATGGGGTCAATGGTTGTTCACTTTGTTGTTGTTGTCTAATATCGTCTCCATCATTTCCAAGGTCGCTACCATCATTGGTCCCCTTTCCTCTTGAATCATCATAATCGAAAGCGGAAGTACCAACAACACTAGGTCTGCTACTATGTTCAACACTAGTGGAGTCAAAAGAGGGTTAAGAAGTGACTGTCAGTTGAGAAGCTCCTTGTAGAAATGAATCTCTCATGTCTTAGCTAAAACTATCAGTATGAACTTCTTCGGATAATACCCATTCACATCAACACTGACTTCTCAGACATGTGCAGCAATTTGTGGGTCAAGATTTTCATCTTCATCATCTAAACGAAGAGGTCTAACCCATTGAAACAATTGGTTATCTTCTTCTTCACCAACTTCAGTTGAAATGTCAAGTAAATCAAGGAAATCTTTCTCCGCAACTTTGTTATTCTTTGTCTCCATATCACAGATCTTTATTTTGATGTTATAATAACAAAAAACTAATTGTTAGAGCCTCGGGTCAGCAAACTGATTCCTTTGCTTTATACGAGTTAGGGTAAACGTGCTCCACTTTCTCTCACAAGTTGAAGATGGCGCAATTTGTGATAAAACCTTGATGGCCAACCTTCTTAATGTAGGAGTATGGTGTCTATACATGAACCACCATTCAACTACAACCAAATAAATTATATCAATACTTCTATTGGAAATCTACAATAATATGCTGATGAAATGTATTTTTTATTCACAAATAATATTCATCGGGAACCATTTCTGACCTCGAAGAAATTGCTGCTCAATCACCGAATCATCTCTTTGCATCTCGAAATGGTATAAGTTACATATTAAATAATTGAAAATAAAAAATTGTGTAAATGAAATTCAATTTTCAATTTATATTATAACCCTAATAATTTACCTCATTTTCAAATTGACTGAGACATTTCGCTATAGAATCTAATTTCTCAAAATCATCATGAATAACTTGAAGTAGATTAGGATCACTACCAACTCCACATCTATATTGAAACCTTGGATTGAGAAAGAATGCTACAATAGTGAAGTAGAATTAGAATGTTATGAAAAAAACATATTAAATACCAATAAATTTTAAAGATGTATAATACTTAGTTACCTATTGCAGGAAAAGGATGACTAACAGTTCTATCCCAACAATCTGCTATTATTTCTAACATCCATTCTCTAGCATTAAGTCGAATGAGGTTCTCTTTCATCACTTGAATCAATTCGTACATAAATGGCATTGTAGGAAAAACTTCTGAATCAATAATGCAAAGAACTGTGTATAACGCCTCATAGATTGACACTAGCTTTGCCATTTTCTCCCAGTACGCATGATCAAACATCAGTTTTTCAATATCTTGGCCGATTAGTGTGTGACTTAACTTGTGGTGTGCCCATTCATCACTAATAAACACTTTCTTCAAGTCCACCATTTTTTTCAAAAGACTGTCGAGGGCAATATAGTTAGTTGAAAATCTTGTTGCTTTAGGGCAAACTAAGTCTCCACCACACACCTTCCGCATCTGCGCAAGCAACCAACTATGGTTGTAGAAGAAGTTGGTTATCTTTCAAGCCTTTGTAATCACATTTGCAACACTGGGCTTTTTATTGATGTCTTCGAACATTAGGTTGATGCAATGTGCTACACACGAAGTCCAATATAAATTGTATTTTTTCATTAGCAGCTTCCCCGTCTTCACGAATGTCGACCCATTATCCGTAACTATTTGTACCGCATTTTCTTTTCTAACTTCCTTGATCACGTCTTTCAACAAACCATATATGCATTTTTTGTCCTTTATACTATTTTATGAATCAACAAGTTTAAGGAAGATTATGTTGCCTTTTAAATATACCATGAAATTAATTATGCTTAATTTTGATGGCCTAGTCCATCCGTCACACATAATCGTGCATCCATAAGTCTTCCACTTTTCTTTTTAACATAAGCTTTCATGTCTTTGTTCTCCATATCTAAATACTTGTATTTGATTTTATAAGGAGACGGTGGTTTTTTACCCATACCTACTATCTATATATAATTAAAGCATATAAGAATATTTTTGGCAATCATACTTTATGAATAATAATGATATTGTTAAAATAAATAAAACTTTTAAAGTTATATTAATTACCTGTTTGTTGTGCACCAACAATCATGTTCTTGAAGTGGTGAGAGTATGCTTTATTGGGCATAACACTCTCATATATGAAGAACTTATTGATTAATCATCCCATGATTTCCTTGATGGCACCACCTTTGAAAAGAATTTTAACATTTTTCTGTCTTGCTATTGAAGATTTGTACAATGAGGGTGCAATAAGCGGTAATGGATTAGAATGTCGAACACTTTGCGATTTTCGCATGTGCCTTATTGGATGTGAAGATTCACCTATTGCAATTATTAAAATTAAACATATATGTTAATTTAATATTTTGATAAAGTTGATAAGAAACAATAATAATTCAAATTGATAAGTCAATTTTCTACTTTGCATATACCCGTTTTTCTTTTGCCTTTTATAAAATGTTCTTTTTGTTGCCAATTCCATTTACTAGCTTTTAATCCTCAAACCCCCGTTTTATAAGCATGTTGCTCATTAGGGTGCATGTCAGCCAGATACATATAGACATCATCATCTTCTTCATCATCATCATCATTATCAAGATTCTCCTCATCATCATCAATTACATGTTTATGTCTTCCTCCCATTGTGTCTACCAATTCAACTCGAATCTCTTCTATATCTACAACTTTTTTCGTTTTTGCCTATTTTTTCCCTCTAAAAGTCGTCTTATTTCTTGTTTCACTTTTGGAAGCACATTGGTACACTTTTTTGTATTTGAATTAGGGTTATGTGATAGGTAAAATTTAAAACGAGTAATTCCACCACTCTTTATTGTCAACCCACAATAATTGCATATTGTTCCATTTTTGTTCCCTTAAATAGGTGTACAATATTTCCAACAAGGATCTTGGCCCATGGCATCACTTCCACTTGTTCTTCCACTTCAACTAGTCATTTTTTAAATATATATTTTAAATTTTCATATGAAACTAATATTAAATTTAAAATTATTAAAGAGAAATATCTAAGTTAATTTAATATTATTCATGAAGTTGATATGAATCATTAGCAATAAAAATTGAAATTAAAATTGAATTATGCATATATGTGATGTGATATTAAATAGACATACATTATAACTAAATTTCCATATGAATTAAATTTAAAATTATTAAAGATAAATATCTAAGTTAATTTAATATTATCCACGAAGTTGATAAGAATCATTACTAATAAAAATTGAAATTAAAATTGAATTATGCATATATGTGATGTGATATCAAACAGACAAACATTATAACTAGATTTTTATATGAATTAAATTAAAATTCAAAAATTACTAAAAATTGAAACTAAATATCCATATATGTCAAATTAATTTCAATATGAAATTTAATGTTAATATGTCAAATTTTAAAATTAGGTATATCAATTAAACTATAAATAACAAATAAAATTGAATTATACATAATAAAAATAATTTTATGAAAAGTAAAACAGATCTTAATTAGCCTTGATTTAGAGTTAATCCAACCCTTCACCACCAAATTCCCAAAATTTAAAATTTTTGATGAAAATAAAAAAAAAATTACCAAATTTTTATGCATGAAATGGAATGGATTGTGTGGGTATTTATAGAATTTTTTATTTTTTATTTTTTATTTTGTCAAATTAGTTGTTGGATGGTCAAATAGTTGTTGTAAATTAATTTTAGTCATTGAATCGAAATTTGATTCAAATCTGACCATTAGATCTTCATATAGCTGTTAGAAACATTTCCTAGCCGTTGGATCAAGTCAAATTTGATTTTCCACCATTAGATCACAAATCTGACAATTGGATGCTTTAACAAAAACACGAGTGAAATATAAGTCGTTGGATCTTCAAAAATTCAAATTTAGTTGTTGGATGCAGAGGAAGAGACGCAAAAAAATCGCCCAAAAAAATCGTCGATGGCATCGCCCTTGCTTAATGTGCACGTCACCTCACACTCAATTTTTTCTCCAATATATCTCCCTACAACCAATATTTCGTTTATTTTCCTTATTTTTCTCCTGACCAATTATTGATGGTCGGTTTTTTTTTACCATTGTCGATAACTGATATTCGTCAATATTCCGATGAAAAAAAAACTAATTTTTCAAACACTACATATAGGTGACTCATCACATGGCCTAGTTAGGTGTCACTTAAAGGAAAATGGTTAATGTTTCTCTTATTAGATGGAGACATGTGGTACGTGCTTGATCCTTGTAGCTACTTGTTAGGTAAGATAAGTTCATGAGTTAACATGCTTAAATAGGTATCATGTGATAAAGGTGGCTTAGTGTTTTTTAGGTTGCATGCCTTTTGACACCTCATATATGTTTGTATGCATTGCAACACCTCATGCTTGGTTACATGTTTTCGACATGTCATACTTGATTGCATGCTTTCAACACTTCATACTTGATTGCATACTTTCAACACCTCATACTTTGGTTGCACACTTTCAACACCTCATACTTTGGTTGCATACTTTTGACACTTCATACTAGGTTGCATGGTTTTGACACCTCATATTTGGTTGCATGTGCTCGACACCTCATACTTAGTTACATGTTTTTAACACATCATGCTTAGTTACATGCTCTTCGACACCTCATACTTAGTTCTATGCTCTCGACACCTCATACTTGGTTGCATGTTTTTGACACCTCATACTTGATTACATGCTCTCAACACCTCATACTTGGTTGCATGCTTCGACACATCATTCTTGGTTACATGTTCTTCGGCACCTCATACTTAGTTGTATGCTCTTTAACACCTCATACTTGGTTACATGTTCATTAACACTACATATTTGGTAAAGGATAAACAAGAAGGTAATGTTTGTGCCTACTTAGCAAGAAGGTAATTAAAATGAAACTTCGAAAGTACTATTATTAAAAATTAGGATTGTTACACATTAACTTGTAAGGAAACCATGACTTAAATTTTTTTTACAACTCTTAATGTACTCAATTACTTACAATACAAATTATTATGCCCGAATGCTCAAATATACCATAATTATGCAAATAGGATAGAAAAAGAAAATTGATATCATATTTAAGGAAATTGAACGCTACATCATGTCACTACTGCTTTTATGAGCTCTATCCCAACATTTTAACCCTTATATTTTTCCTCAAAAAATGTCGTCTCTCTCATTCTTAACTCATTACCCTTCCATTTATGATACATAATTCTCTCTCTCTCTCTCTCTCTCTCTCTCTCTCTCTCTCTCTCTCTCTCTCTTTCTCTCTCTCTATATATATATATATATCTCTAAGTTCATATTCTCTCTTTTTCCAATGAAGTCCAAACCCTAAAATAGAGATCAATGGATAAAGAAAGTCAAAGTTTTATCAATTTCAAAAGTCGTAGAGTGAAATTCTCTTATCTTTCTTTATTCTGTAGGATTTTTCACATTGTTCATCTTTCTCTTTATTTTAATTTGGTTAGAGCTTCTTACAATTCCTTTAGGATTTTTTGTAATTGTTTTTTTTAAGGATTTTTTTCTTCAATTTCCTTTTAAATTCTACAATGTTAAAAATGAGATAAGATAGAAAGTTGTCATTAGCTAAATCTTTGATCTAAGTTTATTCTCATCGAGTTTTGCAATTTTTCGTTTAAGCCCAATTGAACATTCTAATTAAGAACGTAATGTTAATCAAGTTTTTTCTCGATAAAATAGAAAATTAACCCGACTTAAGTTTTTTTTAAATGAAACTTAATTATAGTATAGTTAAGGTGACTATAACCCGACTATGTTTATTATATATTTATTATAAACATAGCATTTAACCAATACATTTTCAAAGCCTATCTCATGATATTTAAAAAAAAATGAATACATATAACATTTGAAATATGAGATATATAATTCTAAAACCATGTAAAATCATGCATTATAAGATTACTCACAATTTAGATTGGAATTTCGCACTACATCTGTTACAACAACTCAAATTAAGATCCAACATTTGGAATAACACCACCATAGGAGTTTTTTCATACTTTTCTACTTTCCTTTCTTGGTAGGTAAACACCCTATTTATAGAAACTCAAAGCAAGTAAACATATAGGTGACTCGTCGCATGGCCTAGCTAGGTATCACTAAAAGGAAAATGGTTAATGTCTCTCTTATTGCATGGAGATGACATGTGGTATGTGTTTAATCCTTGCAGCTACTTGTTATATAAGATAAGTTCATGAGTCAGCATGCTTAAATAGGTATCACATGATAAAGATGGCTTAGTGTCCTCTAGGTTGCAAGAATTTTGACACCTCATACTTATTTACTTGCATTGCAACACCTCATGCTTGGTTACATGCTTTCGATACGTCATACTTGGTTGCATGCTTTCAACACTTCATACTTGATTGCATACTTTCGACACCTCATACTTTGGTTGCATACTTTCGACACCTCACACTTGATTGCATGCTTTTGACACCTCATACTTGGTTGCATGTGCTCAACACCTCATAATTAGTTACATATTTTGGACACATCACACTTGATTGCATGCTCTTTGACACCTCATATTTGCCCTTTGACACCTCATACTTGGTTGCATACTCTCGACACCTTATACTTGGTTGTGTGTTTTTGACACTTCATACTTGATTGCATACTCTCAACACCTCATACTTGGTTGTATACTTCAACACATCATTCTTGGTTACATGCTCTTTGGCACCTCATACTTAGTTGTATGCTCTTTAACACCTCATACTTGGTTACATGTTCATTAACACTACATATTTGGCAAAGGATAAACAAGCACTATAAGAAAAAAGAGATATGGTGACATTTATAATGAGTCACTATAAACATAGGGTGTCGCTACAACATAGCGTCACCTTATCCACTGACACCATAGAGGGTACCAATTGGTGACGTATTTGGAAGCGACACCAAAGCAGATAAATGGTGACATATTCAGAAGCGACACCATATATTTTTAGTTATACTTAATTTGATATAGAGTTGCATGAGATATATAAGGTGTCATATTAAATGTATCACCTTTTAGTTATGGTGTCATGTTAAATGCATCACCTTTGAGTTATGGTGTCACATCATTGTAAATGATTATGGAAGATATGATTGTTTTTTATTAATTAGCATGTTGATTTTTGTAATGCTTATTAACAAATAAGATCAACTTGTGTATATTTTGTCCATAAATATAATAATCATATCACATTTAACTTATATTTTCGTAATGCTTATGGATTAACCTATAATACATTACATCATCCAATGATATTTGTATATCAAATGTTTACAAAATGATAGTACATCAAACCCACCGAAACTAAAAAAGAAAAGTGAATACATATTAAAATATGATTTAGAAATGTTAAGCATTCCAACATTCATGTATACCTGCATTTCATATGCATAAAACCGGCTAATCATAAAATGACACAAGAGTTGCATCCAAAAACCCAAAATTCTCAATACCAAATAAAGTAACATTGATGTCCTATAATGTATGGCATAAGAGTCACATCTAAAAACCCAAAATGTTGTTGTTTCTTTCTCCTTTCTTTTTATTCTTCATAATGTCTTCCCAAGAGTGTATACCTGCATTTCATAGTTTAATGAGATTTAGAGTTTTATTGAAAATAAAAATTAATTGATGTTATAAAAAATAAACAAATCTAAGTACTAATGTTTTCTTTTTTCTTTTTCCCATTTTGATATAAAAATAGTTTGTAAAGAATAAGTAATGTTATACAATACCAATGAAAAATTCATATAACAACTAAGGGACTCACCATACATGATCATGATTTATCAATATGATTCATGATTAGTTATAACACAAAAGAAGTTAATTCTCCTCTAATTTCATCAAATTCTACCCGAGCTTATGTTTTTTTTTATATATCATAAAACTGAAATGAAATGAGAATAACATTAATATCATAATAATTGGAAGTATGAAACTAAGTACAATTCATTAAATGAGTAAAACCGGCCTTTAATACAATAATTGTAGAATCATCAATTATATCTTTAATGAATCTCATAACAAAGCATTCACATTTGAACTCAAATAAAAACAATTCAAGAAAATAAAAAATAAAGCAAAACTAGAAAATCAAAAAATAAATCTAAAATTTTAGAAAATAGTAATCTTCCACTTAAAATATGAACTTTTAATTTTTTTTTTATAATTCATTGCGCTTTTAAAAATCATTTTTAACATTTAATTCTTTTTATATATATTTTTTATTTATTGGAAAGATTTTTTTAATTTCAATATTTTTTTAATGTTCATTTTGTGAAATAACAATGTCCATTAAATTTCATTTCAATTATATAAAATAAAATTTTAGTAACAAAATATAAAAATGTTTTCAACTACTAATATGAGAGGACATGATATTATAACAAGCTTGAAGATTGTGTATATAAGACAAAAAACCTAATTCATTATTAAAAAATGTTAAGAGAAAAATTAGTATGAGAAAGAATTAAAGAAACTTTCATAAAAATTATTAATTTTTCAGTCATAACTCCAATTAATATTTATTTTTTCTAATTAAAATAATTAAGAAAAAATCTGGATATGAAAAATATGTTCAAATAAAAATAATAAAAGATTAAAAACATCAAAGGAAAAGATATTCAATATTTTAAATTTTACTTTTGATATTCTTTAGATGAATAAATTATCAAATATCTTTTTCAGAAAAAAGAAAAATGAAGAAAATGAAGAGTTTTATGGAAGGGATTGGAAAATTTTTTGTAATAAAAGGATTTTATAGAAATTTCCTAAAAAGGAAAATTTCATCATCAATCTCAAAATTACTCCAAAATTTAGTCAATGCATATAAAAACAATAAGAAAAGAAGACAAAAATAAAACAAATTTTTAGAATCCTTTTGAGGGAGATGACAATATTGAGAATAATTTTCTCAAAAATTATTTTCCAAATATTACCAACCAATATCTTCATCACAACATATTATAATATTCTTAGAAAATAAACAAATTAAAGGAAATTTCATAGAAAATCAAAAGAAAATTATAAAATATCTTTTTTTAAAAAAAAAAAAGTTTATGGAAGGAAAATTTATGTAATAAAAGGATTTTATAGAAATTTTTTAACCTTGAAAGGGAAATTTCATCATCAACCTCAAAGTACTCTAAATTTTGGTGAACGCATATAAAAACAATAAGAAAAGAAGGTAAAAATAAAAAACAAAAAACATATTTTAAGAATTAAAAAAAAATATATGAATAGAACAAGATGAGATATTAACCATAATACCATGTAAAAGAATGAAAAAAAAAAAATCAAAATATGAGATTTGATCATTTTTATAATTATAAAAATTTTCATTCCTATTTAAATTTTAAAAAACAATTCATTTACATGAATAAATAGAAAATAAAATTAATTTCTCATTGTTAATTCCAACATTCTAAACCAACTCTAACATGATATGGAAACTATTTTATTTTTCCTTTTGTGGGAGATGACAATATTGAGAATAATTTTCTAAAAAATTATTTTTCAAATATCACCGATACATATCCTCATCACAATATACTATAATATTCCTAGAAAACAAACAGAAAATCTCATCAAAAGAAATTTCTTGTAAGATCAAAAGAAAATTTCATATTGTAAAATATTTATCCCTCATTTTGAGTATGAAAGATATTAAAAAAATCACTCATTTATCTTATTTTCATTCGTTTTGGGGTTTATGGATTTAACAATGAAACAAAAGATATGGTGGAATGTTAAACCTAATTTTTACTTTCCTGCAACTCAATAAATAAATAAAACACTATTTACACAATCTACATTACAAATATACCAAATCAATGAATGTAAATCAGTTGTGCTAATAAAGATTTTGGAATTAATAAAAAAAAAAGAAAAAGAAAAAAAGAAAATGATAGATCTAAGAGATTTTGGGTTACCTAAGAGTCCACGAAGTAGAGAAGACCAGTTGTGTGTGAACTATGGGTGTGAGAAGAGAGGTAGAAGAAAGTTATGGTTATGGGTTATGGAATGAGATTTTTTTGGATTGTGGGAATGTGGAAACAATGATTTTTTTTTATATACTATCATTATTCTCAAAGTGGGCCCATTTAGTTATAATATTTTAAAATTTTTATTTTATATGGTGTCACTTTTTTAAAACGAACACTAAACTTAAATTTAATATCATCTATCCTAATTAAAATCTTTTATATGATGTGTCACTTTTATGAATTTTAAGTCATATGGTGTCATTATTTTAAAAGTGACACCATAAATAGTGACACCATAAATTATTTTTGTAGCAGTGAAAAAGGTAATGTTTGTGCTTGCTTAGCAAGGAGGTAATTAAAAAGAAACTTAGAAAGTACTATTATTAAAAATTAGGATCGTTACATATTAACTTGTAAGGAACCCATGACTTAAATTTTTTTTACAACTCTTAATGTACTCAATTACTTACAATACAAATTATTATGCTCGAATGCTCAAATATACCATAATTATGCAAATAGGATAGAAGAAGAAAATTGATATCATATTTAATGAAATTGAATGCTACATCATGTCACTACTACTTTTAAGGGCTCTATCCCAACATTTTTACCCTTCTATATTTCCTAAAAAATGTCGTCTCTCTCATTCTTAACTCATCACCCCTCCATTTATGATACCTAATTCTCTCTCTCTCTCTCTCTCTCTCTTTCTTTGTCTATCTATCTATCTATCTCTAAGTTCATGTTCTCTCTTTTTCCAATGAAGTCCAAACCCTAAAATAAAGATCAATGGATAAAGAAAGTCAAAGTTTTATTAACTTCAAAAGTCATAGAGTGAAGTTCTCTTATCTTTCTTTCTTCTCTAAGATTCTTCACATTGTGCATCTCTCTCTTTGTTTTAATTTGGTTAAGGGCTTTTTACAATTTCTTTAGGATTTTTTTGTAGTTGTTTTCTTTAAAGATTTTTTTTCAATTTCTTTTGAACTTCTACAATGTTAAAAATGAGATAAGATAGAAAGTTTTCATTAGCTAAATCTTCAATTAAGTTTATTCCACCGAGT